>NW_027414808.1:0-26533 GCF_964106895.1 Numenius arquata
GGCCCCTACGGAACTGCACGAGACTCTACAGGCCCCTAGGGAACACCACCGGCCCCTACGGAACCCTACACAACCCTCTGGAAACTTATGGAACCCTACAAGCTCCTACCAACCCCTGCGGGCACTTACACAACCCTACAGGCCCCTATGGAAATCTACGGGACTCTACGGGCCCCTAGGGAAGCCTATAGATTTTGACGGAACCCTACCAGCCCCTCTGGAACCCTACAGAATACTCCAGGACCCGACAGCACTCTACAAGACCCTTAGCAACACAACGGAACCTCACTAAAACCCTATGGGCTCCTACAGAACACTGCAGGCGCCTACGGAACCCTACAGACCCCGACGGAATACTACCAGCCACTACGGAAACCTATGGCCCCTACGGAACTCTACGGAACCTGACAGAAACACTGTGGGCCCCTACAGGCCCTTGCGGGCACTTGCAGAACTCTGCAGGAACCCACGGAACTTTATGGAACCCTACCAGCCCCTACGGAAGCCTAAAGACCCTTGCAGGCAGTTACGGAACGGTACAGGGCCCTAGGGAACTTTACCAGCCACTACGGAACTCTACGGGCCCCTACGGAACCCTGCAGAACCCTCCAGAACCTTACACAATCCCACGGATTCCTACAGACTCCTGCGGGCACTTACTCAACCCTAGAGGCCCCTACGGAACACTGCCAGCCCCTATGGAAGGAACCCTACGGGCCCCTAAGGAACACTACTGGCTCCTGCGGTACTCTACAGGCCTCTAGGGAACCTACGAAGCTCTACGGAGCCCTATGGATCCTTACGGAACAGTACGGGCCCCTTCAGACCTCTGCGGGCGCTTATGGAAACCTACAGGCCCCTACGGAACCGTACGAGACTCTACAGGCCCCTAGGGAACACCACAGGCCCCTACGGAACTGCACGAGACTCTACAGGCCCCTAGGGAATACCACCGGCCCCTACGGAACCCTACACAACCCTCTGGAAACTTATGGCACCCTACAAGCTCCTACCAACCCCTGCGGGCACTTACACAACCGTACAGGCCCCTACGGAAATCTACGGGACTCTACGGGCCCCTAGTGAAGCCTACAGATTGTGACGGAACCCTACGAGCCCCTCTGGAACCCTACAGAATACTCCAGGACCCGACAGCACTCTACAAGACCCTTAGCAACACAACGGAACCTCACTAAAACCCTATGGGCTCCTACAGAACACTGCAGGCGCCTACGGAACCCTACAGACCCCGACGGAATACTACCAGCCACTACGGAAACCTATGGCCCCTACGGAACTCTACGGAACCTGACAGAAACACTGTGGGCCCCTACAGGCCCTTGCGGGCACTTGCAGAACTCTGCAGGAACCCACGGAACTTTATGGAACCCTACCAGCCCCTACGGAAGCCTAAAGACCCTTGCAGGCAGTTACGGAACGGTGCAGGGCCCTAGGGAACTTTACCAGCCACTACGGAACTCTACGGGCCCCTACGGAACCCTGCAGAACCCTCCAGAACCTTACACAATCCCACGGATTCCTACAGACTCCTGCGGGCACTTACACAACCCCAGAGGCCCCTACGGAACACTGCCAGCCCCTATGGAAGGAACCTTACAGACCCCTACAGAACACTACTGGCTCCTGCGGAACTCTGCAGGCCTCTAGGAAACCTACGAAGCTCTATGGAGCCCTATGGATCCTTACGGAACAGTACGGGCCCATTCAGACCTCTGCGGGCGCTTATGGAAACCTACAGGCCCCTACGGAACCGTACGAGACTCTACAGGCCCTTAGGGAACACCACCGGCCCCTACGGAACCCTACACAACCCTCTGGAAACTTATGGCACCCTACAAGCTCCTACCAACCCCTGCGGGCACTTACACAACCGTACAGGCCCCTACGGAAATCTAAGGGACTCTACGGGCCCCTAGTGAAGCCTACAGATTGTGACGGAACCCTACAAGCCCCTCTGGAACCCTACAGAATACTCCAGGACCCGACAGCACTCTACAAGACCCTTAGCAACACAACGGAACCTCACTAAAACCCTATGGGCTCCTACAGAACACTGCAGGCGCCTACGGAACCCTACAGACCCCTACGGAACCCTACAGACACCTGCTGGCACTTACAGAACCCTGCAGGCCCCTACGCAACCCTACAGGTCCATACAGAACCCCACAGGGCCCTACGGAACTTTACCAGCCACTACGGAACTCTACGGGCCCCTACGGAACCCTGCAGACACCTGCGGGCACTTACAGAACCCTGCAGGCCCCTACAGAACCCTACAGGTCCATACAGAACCCCACAGGGCCCTACGGAACTTTACCAGCCACTACGGAACTCTACGGGCCCCTACAGAACCCTGCAGAACCCTCCAGAACCTTACAGAATCCCACAGATTCCTACAGACTCCTGCGGGCACTTACACAACCCCAGAGGCCCCTACGGAACACTGCCAGCCCCTATGGAAGGAACCTTACAGACCCCTACAGAACACTACTGGCTCCTGCGGAACTCTGCAGGCCTCTAGGAAACCTACGAAGCTCTATGGAGCCCTATGGATCCTTACGGAACAGTACGGGCCCCTTCAGACCTCTGCGGGTGCTTATGGAAACCTACAGGACCCTACGGAACTGCACGAGACTCTACAGGCCCCTAGGGAACACCACAGGCCCCTACGGAACCCTACACAACCCTCCGGAAATATATGGCACCCTACAAGCTCCTACCAACCCCTGCGGGCACTTACACAACCCTACAGGTCCCTACGGAAATCTACGGGACTCTACGGGCCCCTAGGGAAGCCTACAGATTTCGACGGAACCCTACAAGCCCCTCTGGAACCCTACAGAATACTCCAGGACCCGACAGCACTCTACAAGACCCTTAGCAACACAACGGAACCTCACTAAAACCCTATGGGCTCCTACAGAACACTGCAGGCGCCTACGGAACCCTACAGACCCCTACGGAACCCTACAGACACCTGCTGGCACTTACAGAACCCTGCAGGCCCCTACGCAACCCTACAGGTCCATACAGAACCCCACAGGGCCCTACGGAACTTTACCAGCCACTACGGAACTCTACGGGCCCCTACGGAACCCTGCAGACACCTGCGGGCACTTACAGAACCCTGCAGGCCCCTACAGAACCCTACAGGTCCATACAGAACCCCACAGGGCCCTACGGAACTTTACCAGCCACTACGGAACTCTACGGGCCCCTACAGAACCCTGCAGAACCCTCCAGAACCTTACAGAATCCCACGGATTCCTACAGACTCCTGCGGGCACTTACACAACCCCAGAGGCCCCTACGGAACACTGCCAGCCCCTATGGAAGGAACCTTACGGACCCCTACAGAACACTACTGGCTCCTGCGGTACTCTACAGGCCTCTAGGAAACCTACGAAGCTCTACGGAGCCCTATGGATCCTTACAGAACAGTACGGGCCCCTTCAGACCTCTGCGGGTGCTTATGGAAACCTACAGGACCCTACGGAACTGCACGAGACTCTACAGGCCCCTAGGGAACACCACAGGCCCCTACGGAACCCTACACAACCCTCCGGAAATATATGGCACCCTACAAGCTCCTACCAACCCCTGCGGGCACTTACACAACCCTACAGGCCCCTACGGAAATCTACGGGACTCTACGGGCCCCTAGGGAAGCCTACAGATTTCGACGGAACCCTACGAGCCCCTCTGGAACCCTACAGAATACTCCAGGACCCGACAGCACTCTACAAGACCCTTAGCAACACAACGGAACCTCACTAAAACCCTATGGGCTCCTACAGAACACTGCAGGCGCCTACGGAACCCTACAGACCCCGACGGAATACTACCAGCCACTACGGAAACCTATGGCCCCTACGGAACTCTACGGAACCTGACAGAAACACTGTGCGCCCCTACAGGCCCTTGCGGGCACTTGCAGAACTCTGCAGGAACCCACGGAACTTTATGGAACCCTACCAGCCCCTACGGAAGCCTAAAGACCCTTGCAGGCAGTTATGGAACGGTGCAGGGCCCTACGGAACTTTACCAGCCACTACGGAACTCTACGGGCCCCTACAGAACCCTGCAGAACCCTCCAGAACCTTACACAATCCCACGGATTCCTACAGACTCCTGCGGGCACTTACTCAACCCTAGAGGCCCCTACGGAACACTGCCAGCCCCTATGGAAGGAACCCTACGGGCCCCTACAGAACACTACTGGCTCCTGCGGTACTCTACAGGCCTCTAGGGAACCTACGAAGCTCTACGGAGCCCTGTGGATCCTTACGGAACAGTACGGGCCCCTTCAGACCTCTGCGGGTGCTTATGGAAACCTACAGGCCCCTACGGAACCGTACGAGACTCTACAGGCCCCTAGGGAACACCACAGGCCCCTACAGAACTGCACGAGACTCTACAGGCCCCTAGGGAACACCACCGGCCCCTACGGAACCCTACACAACCCTCTGGAAACTTATGGCACCCTACAAGCTCCTACCAACCCCTGCGGGCACTTACACAACCCTACAGGCCCCTACGGAAATCTAAGGGACTCCACGGGCCCCTAGGGAAGCCTACAGATTGTGACGGAACCCTACGAGCCCCTCTGGAACCCTACAGAATACTCCAGGACCCGACAGCACTCTACAAGACCCTTAGAAACACAACGGAACCTCACTAAAAACCTATGGGCTCCTACAGAACACTGCAGGCGCCTACAGAACCCTACAGACCCCTACGGAACCCTACAGACACCTGCTGGCACTTACAGAACCCTGCAGGCCCCTACGGAACCCTACAGGTCCATACAGAACCCCACAGGGCCCTACGGAACTTTACCAGCCACTACGGAACTCTACGGGCCCCTACGGAAGCCTGCAGACACCTGCGGGCACTTACAGAACCCTGCAGGCCCCTACAGAACCCTACAGGTCCATACCGAACCCCACAGGGCCCTACGGAACTTTACCAGCCACTACGGAACTCTACAGGCCCCTACAGAACCCTGCAGAACCCTCCAGAACCTTACAGAATCCCACAGATTCCTACAGACTCCTGCGGGCACTTACACAACCCCAGAGGCCCCTACGGAACACTGCCAGCCCCTATGGAAGGAACCTTACAGACCCCTACAGAACACTACTGGCTCCTGCGGAACTCTGCAGGCCTCTAGGAAACCTACGAAGCTCCACGGAGCCCTATGGATCCTTACGGAACAGTACGGGCCCCTTCAGACCTCTGCGGGTGCTTATGGAAACCTACAGGACCCTACGGAACTGCACGAGACTCTACAGGCCCCTAGGGAACACCACAGGCCCCTACGGAACCCTACACAACCCTCCGGAAATATATGGCACCCTACAAGCTCCTACCAACCCCTGCGGGCACTTACACAACCCTACAGGCCCCTACGGAAATCTACGGGACTCTACGGGCCCCTAGGGAAGCCTACAGATTTCGACGGAACCCTACAAGCCCCTCTGGAACCCTACAGAATACTCCAGGACCAGACAGCACTCTACAAGACCCTTAGCAACACAACGGAACCTCACTAAAACCCTATGGGCTCCTACAGAACACTGTAGGCGCCTACGGAACCCTACAGAACCCTACGGAATACTACCAGCCACTACGGAAACCTATGGCCCCTATGGAACTCTACGGAACCTGACAGAAACACTGTGGGCCCCTACAGGCCCTTGCGGGCACTTGCAGAACTCTGCAGGAACCCACGGAACTTTATGGAACCCTACCAGCCCCTACGGAAGCCTAAAGACCCTTGCAGGCAGTTACGGAACGGTACAGGGCCCTACGGAACTTTACCAGCCACTACGGGACTCTACGGGCCCCTAGGGAAGCCTACAGATTTTGACGGAACCCTACAAGCCTCTCTGGAACCCTACAGAATACTCCAGGACCCGACAGCACTCTACAAGACCCTTAGCAACACAACGGAACCTCACTAAAACCCTATGGGCTCCTACAGAACACTGCAGGCGCCTACGGAACCCTACAGACCCCTACGGAACCCTACAGACACCTGCTGGCACTTACAGAACCCTGCAGGCCCCTACGGAACCCTACAGGTCCATACAGAACCCCACAGGGCCCTACGGAACTTTACCAGCCACTACGGAACTCTACGGGCCCCTACGGAAGCCTGCAGAAACCTGCGGGCACTTACAGAACCCTGCAGGCCCCTACAGAACCCTACAGGTCCATACAGAACCCCACAGGGCCCTACGGAACTTTACCAGCCACTACGGAACTCTACGGGCCCCTACGGAACCCTGCAGAACCCTCCAGAACCTTACACAATCCCACGGATTCCTACAGACTCCTGCGGGCACTTACTCAACCCTAGAGGCCCCTACGGAACACTGCCAGCCCCTATGGAAGGAACCCTACGGGCTCCTACAGAACACTACTGACTCCTGCGGTACTCTACAGGCCTCTAGGGAACCTACGAAGCTCTACGGAGCCCTATGGATCCTTACGGAACAGTACGGGCCCCTTCAGACCTCTGCGGGCGCTTATGGAAACCTACAGGCCCCTACGGAACCGTACGAGACTCTACAGGCCCCTAGGGAACACCACAGGCCCCTACGGAACCGTACGAGACTCTACAGGCCCCTAGGGAACACCACCGGCCCCTACGGAACCCTACACAACCCTCTGGAAACTTATGGCACCCTACAAGCTCCTACCAACCCCTGCGGGCACTTACACAACCCTACAGGCCCCTACGGAAATCTAACGGACTCCACGGGCCCCTAGGGAAGCCTACAGATTGTGACGGAACCCTACGAGCCCCTCTGGAACCCTACAGAATACTCCAGGACCCGACAGCACTCTACGAGACCCTTAGCAACACAACGGAACCTCACTAAAACCCTATGGGCTCCTACAGAACACTGCAGGCGCCTACGGAACCCTACAGACCCCTACGGAACCCTACAGACACCTGCTGGCACTTACAGAACCCTGCAGGCCCCTATGGAACCCTACAGGTCCATACAGAACCCCACAGGGCCCTACGGAACTTTACCAGCCACTACGGAACTCTACGGGCCCCTACGGAACCCTGCAGACACCTGCGGGCACTTACAGAACCCTGCAGGCCCCTACAGAACCCTACAGGTCCATACAGAACCCCACAGGGCCCTACGGAACTTTACCAGCCACTACGGAACTCTACGGGCCCCTACAGAACCCTGCAGAACCCTCCAGAACCTTACAGAATCCCACGGATTCCTACAGACTCCTGCGGGCACTTACACAACCCCAGAGGCCCCTACGGAACACTGCCAGCCCCTATGGAAGGAACCTTACGGGCCCCTACAGAACACTACTGGCTCCTGCGGTACTCTACAGGCCTCTAGGAAACCTACGAAGCTCTACGGAGCCCTATGGATCCTTACGGAACAGTACGGGCCCCTTCAGACCTCTGCGGGCGCTTATGGAAACCTACAGGCCCCTACGGAACCGTACGAGGCTCTACAGGCCCCTAGGGAACACCACAGGCCCCTACGGAACCGCACGAGACTCTACAGGCCCCTAGGGAACACCACCGGCCCCTACGGAACCCTACACAACCCTCTGGAAACTTATGGCACCCTACAAGCTCCTACCAACCCCTGCGGGCACTTACACAACCCTACAGGCCCCTATGGAAATCTACGGGACTCCACGGGCCCCTAGGGAAGCCTACAGATTGTGACGGAACCCTACGAGCCCCTCTGGAACCCTACAGAATACTCCAGGACCCGACAGCACTCTACGAGACCCTTAGCAACACAACGGAACCTCACTAAAACCCTATGGGCTCCTACAGAACACTGCAGGCGCCTACGGAACCCTACAGACCCCTACGGAACCCTACAGACACCTGCTGGCACTTACAGAACCCTGCAGGCCCCTACGCAACCCTACAGGTCCATACAGAACCCCACAGGGCCCTACGGAACTTTACCAGCCACTATGGAACTCTACGGGCCCCTACGG
The DNA here is from genome assembly GCF_964106895.1 of Numenius arquata. Taxonomy (NCBI): domain Eukaryota; kingdom Metazoa; phylum Chordata; class Aves; order Charadriiformes; family Scolopacidae; genus Numenius; species Numenius arquata. The sequence goes on from NW_027414808.1 coordinate 8,026, forward strand.
AAGCCTGCAGACACCTGCGGGCACTTACAGAACCCTGCAGGCCCCTACAGAACCCTACAGGTCCATACAGAACCCCACAGGGCCCTACGGAACTTTACCAGCCACTACGGAACTCTACGGGCCCCTACAGAACCCTGCAGAACCCTCCAGAACCTTACAGAATCCCACGGATTCCTACAGACTCCTGCGGGCACTTACACAACCCCAGAGGCCCCTACGGAACACTGCCAGCCCCTATGGAAGGAACCTTACGGACCCCTACAGAACACTACTGGCTCCTGCGGTACTCTACAGGCCTCTAGGAAACCTACGGAGCTCTACGGAGCCCTATGGATCCTTACGGAACAGTACGGGCCCCTTCAGACCTCTGCGGGTGCTTATGGAAACCTACAGGACCCTACGGAACTGCACGAGACTCTACAGGCCCCTACGGAACCCTACACAACCCTCCGGAAATATATGGCACCCTACAAGCTCCTACCAACCCCTGCGGGCACTTACACAACCCTACAGGCCCCTAAGGAAATCTACGGGACTCTACGGGCCCCTAGGGAAGCCTACAGATTTCGACGGAACCCTACAAGCCCCTCTGGAACCCTACAGAATACTCCAGGACCAGACAGCACTCTACAAGACCCTTAGCAACACAACGGAACCTCACTAAAACCCTATGGGCTCCTACAGAACACTGCAGGCGCCTACGGAACCCTACAGAACCCTACGGAATACTACCAGCCACTACGGAAACCTATGGCCCCTATGGAACTCTACGGAACCTGACAGAAAAACTGTGCGCCCCTACAGGCCCTTGCGGGCACTTGCAGAACTCTGCAGGAACCCACGGAACTTTATGGAACCCTACCAGCCCCTACGGAAGCCTAAAGACCCTTGCAGGCAGTTACGGAACGGTGCAGGGCCCTAGGGAACTTTACCAGCCACTACGGAACTCTACGGGCCCCTACGGAACCCTGCAGAACCCTCCAGAACCTTACACAATCCCACGGATTCCTACAGACTCCTGCGGGCACTTACTCAACCCTAGAGGCCCCTACGGAACACTGCCAGTCCCTATGGAAGGAACCCTACGGGCTCCTACAGAACACTACTGGCTCCTGCGGTACTCTACAGGCCTCTAGGGAACCTACGAAGCTCTACGGAGCCCTATGGATCCTTACGGAACAGTACGGGCCCCTTCAGACCTCTGCGGGCGCTTATGGAAACCTACAGGCCCCTACGGAACCGTACGAGACTCTACAGGCCCCTAGGGAACACCACAGGCCCCTACGGAACCGTACGAGACTCTACAGGCCCCTAGGGAACACCACCGGCCCCTACGGAACCCTACACAACCCTCTGGAAACTTATGGCACCCTACAAGCTCCTACCAACCCCTGCGGGCACTTACACAACCCTACAGGCCCCTATGGAAATCTACGGGACTCCACGGGCCCCTAGGGAAGCCTACAGATTGTGACGGAACCCTACGAGCCCCTCTGGAACCCTACAGAATACTCCAGGACCCGACAGCACTCTACAAGACCCTTAGCAACACAACGGAACCTCACTAAAACCCTATGGGCTCCTACAGAACACTGCAGGCGCCTACGGAACCCTACAGACCCCTACGGAAGCCTACAGACACCTGCTGGCACTTACAGAACCCTGCAGGCCCCTACGGAACCCTACAGGTCCATACAGAACCCCACAGGGCCCTACGGAACTTTACCAGCCACTACGGAACTCTACGGGCCCCTACGGAAGCCTGCAGACACCTGCGGGCACTTACAGAACCCTGCAGGCCCCTACAGAACCCTACAGGTCCATACAGAACCCCACAGGGCCCTACGGAACTTTACCAGCCACTACGGAACTCTACGGGCCCCTACAGAACCCTGCAGAACCCTCCAGAACCTTACAGAATCCCACGGATTCCTACAGACTCCTGCGGGCACTTACACAACCCCAGAGGCCCCTACGGAACACTGCCAGCCCCTATGGAAGGAACCTTACGGACCCCTACAGAACACTACTGGCTCCTGCGGTACTCTACAGGCCTCTAGGAAACCTACAAAGCTCTACGGAGCCCTATGGATCCTTACGGAACAGTACGGGCCCCTTCAGACCTCTGCGGGCCCTTATGGAAACCTACAGGACCCTACGGAACCATACGAGACTCTACAGGCCCCAAGGGAACACCACCGGCCCCTACGGAACCCTACACAACCTCCAGAAACATATGTCACCCTACAAGCTCCTACCAACCCCTGCAGGCACTTACACAACCCTACAGGCCCCTACGGAAATCTACGGGACTCTACGGGCCCCTAGGGAAGCCTACAGATTTCGACGCAACCCTACGAGCCCCTCTGGAACCCTACAGAATATTCCAGGACCTGACAGCACTCTACAAGACCCTTAGCAACACAACGGAACCTCACTAAAACCCTATGGGCTCCTACAGAACACTGCAGGTGCCTACGGAACCCTACAGAACCCTACGGAATACTACCAGCCACTACGGAAACCTATGGCCCCTATGGAACTCTACGGAACCTGACAGAAACACTGTGGGCCCCTACAGGCCCTTGCGGGCACTTGCAGAACTCTGCAGGAACCCACGGAACTTTATGGAACCCTACCAGCCCCTACGGAAGCCTAAAGAACCTTGCAGGCAGTTACGGAACGGTACAGGGTCCTACAGAACTTTACCAGCCACTACGGGACTCTACGGGCCCCTAGGGAAGCCTACAGATTTTGACGGAACCCTACAAGCCCCTCTGGAACCCTACAGAATACTCCAGGACCCGACAGCACTCTACAAGACCCTTAGCAACACAACGGAACCTCACTAAAACCCTATGGGCTCCTACAGAACACTGCAGGCGCCTACGGATCCCTACAGACCCCTACGGAAGCCTACAGACACCTGCTGGCACTTACAGAACCCTGCAGGCCTCTACAGAACCCTACAGGTCCATACAGAACCCCACAGGGCCCTACGGAACTTTACCAGCCACTACGGAACTCTACGGGCCCCTACAGAACCCTGCAGAACCCTCCAGAACCTTACAGAATCCCACGGATTGCTACAGACTCCTGCGGGCACTTACACAACCCCACAGGGCCCTACGGAACACTGCCAGCCCCTATGGAAGGAACCTTACGGACCCCTACAGAACACTACTGGCTCCTGCGGTACTCTACAGGCCTCTAGGAAACCTACAAAGCTCTACGGAGCCCTATGGATCCTTACGGAACAGTACGGGCCCCTTCAGACCTCTGCGGGCCCTTATGGAAACCTACAGGACCCTACGGAACCATACGAGACTCTACAGGCCCCAAGGCAACACCACCGGCCCCTACGGAACCCTACACAACCTCCAGAAACATATGTCACCCTACAAGCTCCTACCAACCCCTGCGGGCACTTACACAACCCTACAGGCCCCTACGGAAATCTACGGGACTCTACGGGCCCCTAGGGAAGCCTACAGATTTCGACGCAACCCTACGAGCCCCTCTGGAACCCTACAGAATATTCCAGGACCTGACAGCACTCTACAAGACCCTTAGCAACACAACGGAACCTCACTAAAACCCTATGGGCTCCTACAGAACACTGCAGGTGCCTACGGAACCCTACAGAACCCTACGGAATACTACCAGCCACTACGGAAACCTATGGCCCCTATGGAACTCTACGGAACCTGACAGAAACACTGTGGGCCCCTACAGGCCCTTGCGGGCACTTGCAGAACTCTGCAGGAACCCACGGAACTTTATGGAACCCTACCAGCCCCTACGGAAGCCTAAAGAACCTTGCAGGCAGTTACGGAACGGTACAGGGTCCTACAGAACTTTACCAGCCACTACGGGACTCTACGGGCCCCTAGGGAAGCCTACAGATTTTGACGGAACCCTACAAGCCCCTCTGGAACCCTACAGAATACTCCAGGACCCGACAGCACTCTACAAGACCCTTAGCAACACAACGGAACCTCACTAAAACCCTATGGGCTCCTACAGAACACTGCAGGCGCCTACGGAACCCTACAGACCCCTACGGAACCCTACAGACACCTGCTGGCACTTACAGAACCCTGCAGGCCTCTACAGAACCCTACAGGTCCATACAGAACCCCACAGGGCCCTACGGAACTTTACCAGCCACTACGGAACTCTACGGGCCCCTACAGAACCCTGCAGAACCCTCCAGAACCTTACAGAATCCCACGGATTCCTACAGACTCCTGCGGGCACTTACACAACCCCACAGGGCCCTACGGAACACTGCCAGCCCCTATGGAAGGAACCTTACGGACCCCTACAGAACACTACTGGCTCCTGCGGTACTCTACAGGCCTCTAGGAAACCTACAAAGCTCTACGGAGCCCTATGGATCCTTACGGAACAGTACGGGCCCCTTCAGACCTCTGCGGGCCCTTATGGAAACCTACAGGACCCTACGGAACCATACGAGACTCTACAGGCCCCAAGGCAACACCACCGGCCCCTACGGAACCCTACACAACCTCCAGAAACATATGTCACCCTACAAGCTCCTACCAACCCCTGCGGGCACTTACACAACCCTACAGGCCCCTACGGAAATCTACGGGACTCTACGGGCCCCTAGGGAAGCCTACAGATTTCGACGCAACCCTACGAGCCCCTCTGGAACCCTACAGAATATTCCAGGACCTGACAGCACTCTACAAGACCCTTAGCAACACAACGGAACCTCACTAAAACCCTATGGGCTCCTACAGAACACTGCAGGTGCCTACGGAACCCTACAGAACCCTACGGAATACTACCAGCCACTACGGAAACCTATGGCCCCTATGGAACTCTACGGAACCTGACAGAAACACTGTGGGCCCCTACAGGCCCTTGCGGGCACTTGCAGAACTCTGCAGGAACCCACGGAACTTTATGGAACCCTACCAGCCCCTATGGAAGCCTAAAGACCCTTGCAGGCAGTTACGGAACGGTACAGGGTCCTACAGAACTTTACCAGCCACTACGGGACTCTACGGGCCCCTAGGGAAGCCTACAGATTTTGACGGAACCCTACAAGCCCCTCTGGAACCCTACAGAATACTCCAGGACCCGACAGCACTCTACAAGACCCTTAGCAACACAACGGAACCTCACTAAAACCCTATGGGCTCCTACAGAACACTGCAGGCGCCTACGGAACCCTACAGACCCCTACGGAACCCTACAGACACCTGCTGGCACTTACAGAACCCTGCAGGCCCCTACGGAACCCTACAGGTCCATACAGAACCCCACAGGGCCCTACGGAACTTTACCAGCCACTACGGAACTCTACGGGCCCCTACAGAACCCTGCAGAACCCTCCAGAACCTTACAGAATCCCACGGATTCCTACAGACTCCTGCGGGCACTTACACAACCCCACAGGGCCCTACGGAACACTGCCAGCCCCTATGGAAGGAACCTTACGGACCCCTACAGAACACTACTGGCTCCTGCGGTACTCTACAGGCCTCTAGGAAACCTACAAAGCTCTACGGAGCCCTATGGATCCTTACGGAACAGTACGGGCCCCTTCAGACCTCTGCGGGCCCTTATGGAAACCTACAGGACCCTACGGAACCATACGAGACTCTACAGGCCCCAAGGGAACACCACCGGCCCCTACGGAACCCTACACAACCTCCAGAAACATATGTCACCCTACAAGCTCCTACCAACCCCTGCGGGCACTTACACAACCCTACAGGCCCCTACGGAAATCTACGGGACTCTACGGGCCCCTAGGGAAGCCTACAGATTTCGACGCAACCCTACGAGCCCCTCTGGAACCCTACAGAATATTCCAGGACCTGACAGCACTCTACAAGACCCTTAGCAACACAACGGAACCTCACTAAAACCCTATGGGCTCCTACAGAACACTGCAGGCGCCTACGGAACCCTACAGACCCCTACGGAACCCTACAGACACCTGCTGGCACTTACAGAACCCTGCAGGCCCCTACGGAACCCTACAGGTCCATACAGAACCCCACAGGGCCCTACGGAACTTTACCAGCCACTACGGAACTCTACGGGCCCCTACAGAACCCTGCAGAACCCTCCAGAACCTTACAGAATCCCACGGATTCCTACAGACTCCTGCGGGCACTTACACAACCCCAGAGGCCCCTACGGAACACTGCCAGCCCCTATGGAAGGAATCTTACGGACCCCTACAGAACACTACTGGCTCCTGCGGTACTCTACAGGCCTCTAGGAAACCTACGAAGCTCTACGGAGCCCTATGGATCCTTACGGAACAGTACGGGCCCCTTCAGACCTCTGCGGGTGCTTATGGAAACCTACAGGACCCTACGGAACTGCACGAGACTCTACAGGCCCCTACGGAACCCTACACAACCCTCCGGAAATATATGGCACCCTACAAGCTCCTACCAACCCCTGCGGGCACTTACACAACCCTACAGGCCCCTACGGAAATCTACGGGACTCTACGGGCCCCTAGGGAAGCCTACAGATTTTGACGGAACCCTACAAGCCCCTCTGGAACCCTACAGAATACTCCAGGACCAGACAGCACTCTACAAGACCCTTAGCAACACAACGGAACCTCACTAAAACCCTATGGGCTCCTACAGAACACTGCAGGTGCCTACGGAACCCTACAGAACCCTACGGAATACTACCAGCCACTACGGAAACCTATGGCCCCTATGGAACTCTACGGAACCTGACAGAAACACTGTGGGCCCCTACAGGCCCTTGCGGGCACTTGCAGAACTCTGCAGGAACCCACGGAACTTTATGGAACCCTACCAGCCCCTACGGAAGCCTAAAGACCCTTGCAGGCAGTTACGGAACGGTGCAGGGCCCTGGGGAACTTTACCAGCCACTACGGAACTCTACGGGCCCCTACGGAACCCTGCAGAACCCTCCAGAACCTTACAGAATCCCACGGATTCCTACAGACTCCTGCGGGCACTTACTCAACCCTAGAGGCCCCTACGGAACACTGCCAGCCCCTATGGAAGGAACCCTACGGGCCCCTACAGAACACTACTGGCTCCTGCGGTACTCTACAGGCCTCTAGGGAACCTACGAAGCTCTACGGAGCCCTATGGATCCTTACGGAACAGTACGGGCCCCTTCAGACCTCTGCGGGCGCTTATGGAAACCTACAGGCCCCTACGGAACCATACGAGACTCTACAGGCCCCTAGGGAACACCACCGGCCCCTACGGAACCCTACACAACCCTCTGGAAACTTATGGCACCCTACAAGCTCCTACCAACCCCTGCGGGCACTTACACAACCCTACAGGCCCCTACGGAAATCTAAGGGACTCCACAGGCCCCTAGGGAAGCCTACAGATTTTGACGGAACCCTACGAGCCCCTCTGGAACCCTACAGAATACTCCAGGACCCGACAGCACTCTACAAGACCCTTAGCAACACAACGGAACCTCACTAAAACCCTATGGGCTCCTACAGAACACTGCAGGCGCCTACGGAACCCTACAGACCCCTACGGAACCCTACAGACACCTGCTGGCACTTACAGAACCCTGCAGGCCCCTACGGAACCCTACAGGTCCATACAGAACCCCACAGGGCCCTACGGAACTTTACCAGCCACTACGGAACTCTACGGGCCCCTACGGAACCCTGCAGACACCTGCGGGCACTTACAGAACCCTGCAGGCCCCTACAGAACCCTACAGGTCCATACAGAACCCCACAGGGCCCTACGGAACTTTACCAGCCACTACGGAACTCTACGGGCCCCTACAGAACCCTGCAGAACCCTCCAGAACCTTACAGAATCCCACGGATTCCTACAGACTCCTGCGGGCACTTACAGAACCCTAGAGGCCCCTACGGAACACTGCCAGCCCCTATGGAAGGAACCTTACGGACCCCTACAGAACACTACTGGCTCCTGCGGTACTCTACAGGCCTCTAGGAAACCTACGAAGCTCTACGGAGCCCTATGGATCCTTACGGAACAGTACAGGCCCCTTCAGACCTCTGCGGGCGCTTATGGAAACCTACAGGCCCCTACGGAACTGTACGAGACTCTACAGGCCCTTAGGGAACACCACAGGCCCCTACGGAACCATACGAGACTCTACAGGCCCCTAGGGAACACCACCGGCCCCTACGGAACCCTACACAACCCTCTGGAAACTTATGGAACCCTACAAGCTCCTACCAACCCCTGCGGGCACTTACACAACCCTACAGGCCCCTATGGAAATCTACGGGACTCTACGGGCCCCTAGGGAAGCCTACAGATTTTGACGGAACCCTACGAGCCCCTCTGGAACCCTACAGAATACTCCAGGACGCGACAGCACTCTACAAGACCCTTAGCAACACAACGGAACCTCACTAAAACCCTATGGGCTCCTAGAGAACACTGCAGGCGCCTACGGAACCCTACAGACCCCTACGGAACCCTACAGACACCTGCTGGCACTTACAGAACCCTGCAGGCCCCTACGGAACCCTACAGGTCCATACAGAACCCCACAGGGCCCTACGGAACTTTACCAGCCACTACGGAACTCTACGGGCCCCTACGGAACCCTGCAGACACCTGCGGGCACTTACAGAACCCTGCAGGCCCCTACAGAACCCTACCGGTCCATACAGAACCCCACAGGGCCCTACGGAACTTTACCAGCTACTACGGAACTCTACAGGCCCCTACAGAACCCTGCAGAACCCTCCAGAACCTTACAGAATCCCACGGATTCCTACAGACTCCTGCGGGCACTTACACAACCCCAGAGGCCCCTACGGAACACTGCCAGCCCCTATGGAAGGAACCTTACGGACCCCTACAGAACACTACTGGCTCCTGCGGTACTCTACAGGCCTCTAGGAAACCTACGAAGCTCTACGGAGCCCTATGGATCCTTACGGAACAGTACGGGCCCCTTCAGACCTCTGCGGGTGCTTATGGAAACCTACAGGACCCTACGGAACTGCACGAGACTCTACAGGCCCCTAGGGAACACCACCGGCCCCTACGGAACCCTACACAACCCTCTGGAAACATATGTCACCCTACAAGCTCCTACCAACCCCTGCGGGCACTTACACAACCCTACAGGCCCCTACGGAAATCTACGGGACTCTACGGGCCCCTAGGGAAGCCTACAGATTTCGACGGAACCCTACAAGCCCCTCTGGAACCCTACAGAATACTCCAGGACCAGACAGCACTCTACAAGACTCTTAGCAACACAACGGAACCTCACTAAAACCCTATGGGCTCCTACAGAACACTGCAGGCGCCTACGGAACCCTACAGACGCCGACGGAATACTACCAGCCACTACGGAAACCTATGGCCCCTACGGAACTCTACGGAACCTGACAGAAACACTGTGGGCCCCTACAGGCCCTTGCGGGCACTTGCAGAACTCTGCAGGAACCCACGGAACTTTATGGAACCCTACCAGCCCCTACGGAAGCCTAAAGACCCTTGCAGGCAGTTACGGAACGGTGCAGGGCCCTAGGGAACTTTACCAGCCACTACGGAACTCTACGGGCCCCTACGGAACCCTGCAGAACCCTCCAGAACCTTACACAATCCCACGGATTCCTACAGACTCCTGCGGGCACTTACTCAACCCTAGAGGCCCCTACGGAACACTGCCAGCCCCTATGGAAGGAACCCTACGGGCCCCTACAGAACACTACTCGCTCCTGCGGTACTCTACAGGCCTCTAGGGAACCTACGAAGCTCTACGGAGCCCTATGGAGCTCTACGGAGCCCTATGGATCCTTACGGAACAGTACGGGCCCCTTCAGACCTCTGCGGGCGCTTATGGAAACCTACAGGACCCTACGGAACTGTACGAGACTCTACAGGCCCTTAGGGAACACCACAGGCCCCTACGGAACCATACGAGACTCTACAGGCCCCTAGGGAACACCACCGGCCCCTACGGAACCCTACACAACCCTCTGGAAACTTATGGAACCCTACAAGCTCCTACCAACCCCTGCGGGCACTTACACAACCCTACAGGCCCCTATGGAAATCTACGGGACTCTACGGGCCCCTAGGGAAGCCTACAGATTTTGACGGAACCCTACGAGCCCCTCTGGAACCCTACAGAATACTCCAGGACCCGACAGCACTCTACAAGACCCTTAGCAACACAACGGAACCTCACTAAAACCCTATGGGCTCCTACAGAACACTGCAGGCGCCTACGGAACCCTACAGACCCCTACGGAACCCTACAGACACCTGCTGGCACTTACAGAACCCTGCAGGCCCCTACGCAACCCTACAGGTCCATACAGAACCCCACAGGGCCCTACGGAACTTTACCAGCCACTACGGAACTCTACGGGCCCCTACGGAACCCTGCAGACACCTGCGGGCACTTACAGAACCCTGCAGGCCCCTACAGAACCCTACCGGTCCATACAGAACCCCACAGGGCCCTACAGAACTTTACCAGCTACTACGGAACTCTACAGGCCCCTACAGAACCCTGCAGAACCCTCCAGAACCTTACAGAATCCCACGGATTCCTACAGACTCCTGCGGGCACTTACACAACCCCAGAGGCCCCTACGGAACACTGCCAGCCCCTATGGAAGGAACCTTACGGACCCCTACAGAACACTACTGGCTCCTGCGGTACTCTACAGGCCTCTAGGAAACCTACGAAGCTCTACGGAGCCCTATGGATCCTTACGGAACAGTACGGCCCCCTTCAGACATCTGCGGGTGCTTATGGAAACCTACAGGACCCTACGGAACTGCACGAGACTCTACAGGCCCCTAGGGAACACCACAGGCCCCTACGGAACCCTACACAACCCTCCAAAAATATATGGCACCCTACAAGCTCCTACCAACCCCTGCGGGCACTTACACAACCCTACAGGCCCCTACGGAAATCTACGGGACTCTACGGGCCCCTAGGGAAGCCTACAGATTTCGACGGAACCCTACAAGCCCCTCTGGAACCCTACAGAATACTCCAGGACCAGACAGCACTCTACAAGACCCTTAGCAACACAACGGAACCTCACTAAAACCCTATGGGCTCCTACAGAACACTGCAGGTGCCTACGGAACCCTACAGAACCCTACGGAATACTACCAGCCACTACGGAAACCTATGGCCCCTATGGAACTCTACGGAACCTGACAGAAACACTGTGGGCCCCTACAGGCCCTTGCGGGCACTTGCAGAACTCTGCAGGAACCCACGGAACTTTATGGAACCCTACCAGCCCCTACGGAAGCCTAAAGACCCTTGCAGGCAGTTACGGAACGGTACAGGGCCCTACGGAACTTTACCAGCCACTACGGGACTCTACGGGCCCCTAGGGAAGCCTACAGATTGTGACGGAACCCTACGAGCCCCTCTGGAACCCTACAGAATACTCCAGGACCCGACAGCACTCTACAAGACCCTTAGCAACACAACGGAACCTCACTAAAACCCTATGGGCTCCTACAGAACACTGCAGGCGCCTACGGAACCCTACAGACCCCTACGGAACCCTACAGACACCTGCTGGCACTTACAGAACCCTGCAGGCCCCTACGGAACCCTACAGGTCCATACAGAACCCCACAGGGCCCTACGGAACTTTACCAGCCACTACGGAACTCTACGGGCCCCTACGGAACCCTGCAGACACCTGCGGGCACTTACAGAACCCTGCAGGCCCCTACAGAACCCTACAGGTCCATACAGAACCCCACAGGGCCCTACGGAACTTTCCCAGCCACTACGGAACTCTACGGGCCCCTACAGAACCCTGCAGAACCCTCCAGAACCTTACAGAATCCCACGGATTCCTACAGACTCCTGCGGGCACTTACACAACCCCAGAGGCCCCTACGGAACACTGCCAGCCCCTATGGAAGGAACCTTACGGACCCCTACAGAACACTACTGGCTCCTGCGGTACTCTACAGGCCTCTAGGAAACCTACGAAGCTCTACGGAGCCCTATGGATCCTTACGGAACAGTACGGGCCCCTTCAGTCCTCTGCGGGTGCTTATGGAAACCTACAGGACCCTACGGAACTGCACGAGACTCTACAGGCCCCTAGGGAACACCACAGGCCCCTACGGAACCCTACACAACCCTCCGGAAATATATGGCACCCTACAAGCTCCTACCAACCCCTGCGGGCACTTACACAACCCTACAGGCCCCTACGGAAATCTACGGGACTCTACGGGCCCCTAGGGAAGCCTAAAGATTTCGACGGAACCCTACAAGCCCCTCTGGAACCCTACAGAATACTCCAGGACCAGACAGCACTCTACAAGACCCTTAGCAACACAACGGAACCTCACTAAAACCCTATGGGCTCCTACAGAACACTGCAGGTGCCTACGGAACCCTACAGAACCCTACAGAATACTACCAGCCACTACGGAAACCTATGGCCCCTATGGAACTCTACGGAACCTGACAGAAACACTGTGGGCCCCTACAGGCCCTTGCGGGCACTTGCAGAACTCTGCAGGAACCCACGGAACTTTATGGAACCCTACCAGCCCCTACGGAAGCCTAAAGACCCTTGCAGGCAGTTACGGAACGGTACAGGGCCCTAGGGAACTTTACCAGCCACTACGGAACTCTACGGGCCCCTACGGAACCCTGCAGAACCCTCCAGAACCTTACACAATCCCAGGGATTCCTATAGACTCCTGCGGGCACTTACTCAACCCTAGAGGCCCCTACGGAACACTGCCAGCCCCTATGGAAGGAACCCTACGGGCCCCTACAGAACACTACTGGCTCCTGCGGTACTCTACAGGCCTCTAGGAAACCTACGAAGCTCTACGGAGCCCTATGGATCCTTACGGAACAGTACGGGCCCCTTCAGACCTCTGCGGGCGCTTATGGAAACCTACAGGCCCCTACGGAACCGTACGAGACTCTACAGGCCCCTAGGGAACAGCACAGGCCCCTACGGAACCCTACACAACCCTCTGGAAACTTATGGCACCCTACAAGCTCCTACCAACCCCTGCGGGCACTTACACAACCCTACAGGCCCCTACGGAAATCTAAGGGACTCCACGGGCCCCTAGGGAAGCCTACAGATTGTGACGGAACCCTACGAGCCCCTCTGGAACCCTACAGAATACTCCAGGACCCGACAGCACTCTACAAGACCCTTAGCAACACAACGGAACCTCACTAAAACCCTATGGGCTCCTACAGAACACTGCAGGTGCCTACGGAACCCTACAGTACCCGACGGAATACTACCAGCCACTACGGAAACCTATGGCCCCTATGGAACTCTACGGAACCTGACAGAAACACTGTGGGCCCCTACAGGCCCTTGCGGGCACTTGCAGAACTCTGCAGGAACCCACGGAACTTTATGGAACCCTACCAGCCCCTATGGAAGCCTAAAGACCCTTGCAGGCAGTTACGGAACGGTACAGGGCCCTACGGAACTTTACCAGCCACTACGGGACTCTACGGGCCCCTAGGGAAGCCTACAGATTTTGACAGAACCCTACAAGCCCCTCTGGAACCCTACAGAATACTCCAGGACCCGACAGCACTCTACAAGACCCTTAGCAACACAACGGAACCTCACTAAAACCCTATGGGCTCCTACAGAACACTGCAGGCGCCTACGGAACCCTACAGACCCCTGCGGAACCCTACAGACACCTGCTGGCACTTACAGAACCCTGCAGGCCCCTACGCAACCCTACAGGTCCATACAGAACCCCAACAGGGCCCTACGGAACTTTACCAGCCACTACGGAACTCTACGGGCCCCTACGGAACCCTGCAGACACCTGCTGGCACTTACAGAACCCTGCAGGCCCCTACAGAACCCTACAGGTCCATACAGAACCCCACAGGGCCCTACGGAACTTTCCCAGCCACTACGGAACTCTACGGGCCCCTACAGAACCCTGCAGAACCCTCCAGAACCTTACAGAATCCCACGGATTCCTACAGACTCCTGCGGGCACTTACACAACCCCAGAGGCCCCTACGGAACACTGCCAGCCCCTATGGAAGGAACCTTACGGACCCCTACAGAACACTACTGGCTCCTGCGGTACTCTACAGGCCTCTAGGAAACCTACGAAGCTCTACGGAGCCCTATGGATCCTTACGGAACAGTACGGGCCCCTTCAGTCCTCTGCGGGTGCTTATGGAAACCTACAGGACCCTACGGAACTGCACGAGACTCTACAGGCCCCTAGGGAACACCACAGGCCCCTACGGAACCCTACACAACCCTCCGGAAATATATGGCACCCTACAAGCTCCTACCAACCCCTGCGGGCACTTACACAACCCTACAGGCCCCTAAGGAAATCTACGGGACTCTACGGGCCCCTAGGGAAGCCTACAGATTTCGACGGAACCCTACAAGCCCCTCTGGAACCCTACAGAATACTCCAGGACCAGACAGCACTCTACAAGACCCTTAGCAACACAACGGAACCTCACTAAAACCCTATGGGCTCCTACAGAACACTGCAGGTGCCTACGGAACCCTACAGAACCCTACGGAATACTACCAGCCACTACGGAAACCTATGGCCCCTATGGAACTCTACGGAACCTGACAGAAACACTGTGGGCCCCTACAGGCCCTTGCGGGCACTTGCAGAACTCTGCAGGAACCCACGGAACTTTATGGAACCCTACCAGCCCCTACGGAAGCCTAAAGACCCTTGCAGGCAGTTACGGAACGGTACAGGGCCCTAGGGAACTTTACCAGCCACTACGGAACTCTACGGGCCCCTACGGAACCCTGCAGAACCCTCCAGAACCTTACACAATCCCACGGATTCCTACAGACTCCTGCGGGCACTTACTCAACCCTAGAGGCCCCTACGGAACACTGCCAGCCCCTATGGAAGGAACCCTACGGGCCCCTACAGAACACTACTGGCTCCTGCGGTACTCTACAGGCCTCTAGGGAACCTACGAAGCTCTACGGAGCCCTATGGATCCTTACGGAACAGTACGGGCCCCTTCAGACCTCTGCGGGCGCTTATGGAAACCTACAGGCCCCTACGGAACCGTACGAGACTCTACAGGCCCCTAGGGAACAGCACAGGCCCCTACGGAACCCTACACAACCCTCTGGAAACTTATGGCACCCTACAAGCTCCTACCAACCCCTGCGGGCACTTACACAACCCTACAGGCCCCTATGGAAATCTAAGGGACTCCACGGGCCCCTAGGGAAGCCTACAGATTGTGACGGAACCCTACGAGCCCCTCTGGAACCCTACAGAATACTCCAGGACCCGACAGCACTCTACAAGACCCTTAGCAACACAACGGAACCTCACTAAAACCCTATGGGCTCCTACAGAACACTGCAGGTGCCTACGGAACCCTACAGACCCCTACGGAACCCTGCAGACACCTGCTGGCACTTACAGAACCCTGCAGGCCCCTACGGAACCCTACAGGTCCATACAGAACCCCACAGGGCCCTACGGAACTTTACCAGCCACTACGGAACTCTACGGGCTCCTACAGAACCCTGCAGAACCCTCCAGAACCTTACAGAATCCCACGGATTCCTACAGACTCCTGCGGGCACTTACACAACCCCAGAGGCCCCTACGGAACACTGCCAGCCCCTATGGAAGGAACCCTACGGGCCCCTACAGAACACTACTGGCTCCTGCGGTACTCTACAGGCCTCTAGGGAACCTACGAAGCTCTACGGAGCCCTATGGATCCTTACGGAACAGTACGGGCCCCTTCAGACCTCTGCGGGCGCTTATGGAAACCTACAGGCCCCTACGGAACCGTACGAGACTCTACAGGCCCCTAGGGAACAGCACAGGCCCCTACGGAACCCTACACAACCCTCCGGAAATATATGGCACCCTACAAGCTCCTACCAACCCCTGCGGGCACTTACACAACCCTACAGGCCCCTATGGAAATCTAAGGGACTCCACGGGCCCCTAGGGAAGCCTACAGATTGTGACGGAACCCTACGAGCCCCTCTGGAACCCTACAGAATACTCCAGGACCCGACAGCACTCTACAAGACCCTTAGCAACACAACGGAACCTCACTAAAACCCTATGGGCTCCTACAGAACACTGCAGGCGCCTACGGAACCCTACAGACCCCTACGGAACCCTACAGACACCTGCTGGCACTTACAGAACCCTGCAGGCCCCTACGGAACCCTACAGGTCCATACAGAACCCCACAGGGCCCTACGGAACTTTACCAGCCACTACGGAACTCTACGGGCTCCTACAGAACCCTGCAGAACCCTCCAGAACCTTACAGAATCCCACGGATTCCTACAGACTCCTGCGGGCACTTACACAACCCCAGAGGCCCCTACGGAACACTGCCAGCCCCTATGGAAGGAACCTTACGGACCCCTACAGAACACTACTGGCTCCTGCGGTACTCTACAGGCCTCTAGGAAACCTACGAAGCTCTACGGAGCCCTATGGATCCTTACGGAACAGTACGGGCCCCTTCAGACCTCTGCGGGCCCTTATGGAAACCTACAGGACCCTACGGAACCATACGAGACTCTACAGGCCCCTAGGGAACACCACCGGCCCCTACGGAACCCTACACAACCTCCAGAAACATATGTCACCCTACAAGCTCCTACCAACCCCTGCGGGCACTTACACAACCCTACAGGCCCCTACGGAAATCTAAGGGACTCCACGGGCCCCTAGGGAAGCCTACAGATTGTGACGGAACCCTACGAGCCCCTCTGGAACCCTACAGAATACTCCAGGACCCGACAGCACTCTACAAGACCCTTAGCAACACAACGGAACCTCACTAAAACCCTATGGGCTCCTACAGAACACTGCAGGTGCCTACGGAACCCTACAGAACCCTACGGAATACTACCAGCCACTACGGAAACCTATGGCCCCTATGGAACTCTACGGAACCTGACAGAAACACTGTGGGCCCCTACAGGCCCTTGCGGGCACTTGCAGAACTCTGCAGGAACCCACGGAACTTTATGGAACCCTACCAGCCCCTACGGAAGCCTAAAGACCCTTGCAGGCAGTTACGGAACGGTACAGGGCCCTAGGGAACTTTACCAGCCACTACGGAACTCTACGGGCCCCTACGGAACCCTGCAGAACCCTCCAGAACCTTACACAATCCCACGGATTCCTACAGACTCCTGCGGGCACTTACTCAACCCTAGAGGCCCCTACGGAACACTGCCAGCCCCTATGGAAGGAACCCTACGGGCCCCTACAGAACACTACTGGCTCCTGCGGTACTCTACAGGCCTCTAGGGAACCTACGAAGCTCTACGGAGCCCTATGGATCCTTACGGAACAGTACTGCCCCTTCAGACCTCTGCGGGCGCTTATGGAAACCTACAGGCCCCTACGGAACCGTACGAGACTCTACAGGCCCCTAGGGAACAGCACAGGCCCCTACGGAACCCTACACAACCCTCCGGAAATATATGGCACCCTACAAGCTCCTACCAACCCCTGCGGGCACTTACACAACCCTACAGGCCCCTATGGAAATCTAAGGGACTCCACGGGCCCCTAGGGAAGCCTACAGATTGTGACGGAACCCTACGAGCCCCTCTGGAACCCTACAGAATACTCCAGGACCCGACAGCACTCTACAAGACCCTTAGCAACACAACGGAACCTCACTAAAACCCTATGGGCTCCTACAGAACACTGCAGGCGCCTACGGAACCCTACAGACCCCTACGGAACCCTGCAGACACCTGCTGGCACTTACAGAACCCTGCAGGCCCCTACGGAACCCTACAGGTCCATACAGAACCCCACAGGGCCCTACGGAACTTTACCAGCCACTACGGAACTCTACGGGCTCCTACAGAACCCTGCAGAACCCTCCAGAACCTTACA
The DNA here is from genome assembly GCF_964106895.1 of Numenius arquata. NCBI lineage: Eukaryota > Metazoa > Chordata > Aves > Charadriiformes > Scolopacidae > Numenius > Numenius arquata. The sequence goes on from NW_027414808.1 coordinate 25,941, forward strand.
GAATCCCACGGATTCCTACAGACTCCTGCGGGCACTTACACAACCCCAGAGGCCCCTACGGAACACTGCCAGCCCCTATGGAAGGAACCTTACGGACCCCTACAGAACACTACTGGCTCCTGCGGTACTCTACAGGCCTCTAGGAAACCTACGAAGCTCTACGGAGCCCTATGGATCCTTACGGAACAGTACGGGCCCCTTCAGACCTCTGCGGGCCCTTATGGAAACCTACAGGACCCTACGGAACCATACGAGACTCTACAGGCCCCTAGGGAACACCACCGGCTCCTACGGAACCCTACACAACCTCCAGAAACATATGTCACCCTACAAGCTCCTACCAACCCCTGCGGGCACTTACACAACCCTACAGGCCCCTACGGAAATCTACGGGACTCTACGGGCCCCTAGGGAAGCCTACAGATTTCGACGCAACCCTACGAGCCCCTCTGGAACCCTACAGAATACTCCAGGACCTGACAGCACTCTACAAGACCCTTAGCAACACAACGGAACCTCACTAAAACCCTATGGGCTCCTACAGAACACTGCAGGTGCCTACGGAACCCTACAGAACCCTACGGAATACTACC
>NW_027414809.1:0-153997 GCF_964106895.1 Numenius arquata
TGTAGAGTCTCGTACAGTTCTGTAGGGTCCTGTAGGTTTCCATAAGCGCCCGCAGAGGTCTGAAGGGGCCCGTACTGTTCCGTGAGGATCCATAGGGCTCCGTAGAGCTTTGTAGGTTCCCTAGAGGCCTCTGGAGTACCGCAGGAGCCAGTAGTGTTCTGTAGGGGCCCGTAGGGTTCCTTCCATAGGGGCTGGCAGTGTTCCGTAGGGTCCTCTAGGGTTGAGTAAGTGCCTGCAGGAGTCTGTAGGAGTCTGTGGGATTCTGTAAGGTTGCGGAGGATTCTGCAGGGTTCCGTAGGGACCCGTAGAGTTCCGTAGTGGCTGGTAAAGTTCCGTAGGGCCCTGTGGGGTTCTGTATGGACCTGTAGGGTTCCGTAGGGGCCTGCAGAGTTCCGTAAGTGCCCGCAGGTGTCTGTAGGGGTCTGTAGGGTTCCGTAGGCACCTGCAGTGTTCTGTAGGAGCCCATAGGGTTTTAGTGAGGTTCCGTTGTGTTGCTAAGGGTCTTGTAGAGTGCTGTCGGGTCCTGGAGTATTCTGTAGGGTTCCAGAGGGGCTCGTAGGGTTCCATCGAAATCTGTAGGGTTCCCTAGGGGCCCATAGAGTCCCGTAGATTTCCGTAGGGGCCTGTAGGGTTGTGTAAGTGCCCGCAGGGGTTGGTAGGAGCTTGTAGGGTGCCATATGTTTCCGGAGGGTTGTGTAGGGTTCCGTAGGGGCCTGTGGTGTTCCCTAGGGGCCTGTAGAGTCTCGTACAGTTCCGTAGGGTCCTGTAGGTTTCCATAAGCGCCCGCAGAGGTCTGAAGGGGCCCGTACTGTTCCGTGAGGATCCATAGGGTTCCGTAGAGCTTCGTAGGTTCCCTAGAGGCCTCTGGAGTACCGCAGGAGCCAGTAGTGTTCTGTAGGGGCCCGTAGGGTTCCTTCCATAGGAGCTGGCAGTGTTCCGTAGGGTCCTCTAGGGTTGAGTAAGTGCCCGCAGGAGTCTGTAGGAATCCGTGGGATTCTGTAAGGTTCTGGAGGGTTCTGCAGGGTTCCCTAGGGGCCCGTAGAGTTCCGTAGTGGCTGGTAAAGTACCCTAGGGCCCTGTACCATTCCGTAACTGCCTGCAAGGGTCTTTAGGCTTCCGTAGGGGCTGGGAGGGTTCCGTAAAGTTCCGTGGGTTCCTGCAGAGTTCTGCAAGTGCCCGCAAGGGCCTGTAGGGGCCCACAGTGTTTCTGTCAGGTTCCGTAGAGTTCTGTAGGGGCCATATTTTTCTGTAGTGGCTGGTAGTATTCTGTAGGGGTCTGTAGGGTTCCGTAGGCGCCTGCAGTGTTCTGTAGGAGCCCATAGGGTTTTAGTGAGGTTCCGTTGTGTTGCTAAGGGTCTTGTAGAGTGCTGTCGGGTCCTGGAGTATTCTGTAGGGTTCCAGAGGGGCTCGTAGGGTTCCGTCGAAATCTGTAGGGTTCCCTAGGGGCCCGTAGAGTCCCGTAGATTTCCGTAGTGGCCTGTAGGGTTGTGTAAGTGCCCGCAGGGGTTGGTAGGAGCTTGTAGGGTGCCATATGTTTCCAGAGGGTTGTGTAGGGTTCCGTAAGGGCCTGTGGTGTTCTCTAGGGGCCTATAGAGTCTCGTACAGTTCCGTAGGGTCCTGTAGGTTTCCATAAGCGCCCGCAGAGGTCTGAAGGGGCCCGTACTGTTCCGTAAGGATCCATAGGGTTCCGTAGAGCTTCGTAGGTTCCCTAGAGGCCTGTGGAGTACCGCAGGAGCCAGTAGTGTTCCGTAGAGTCCTCTAGGGTTGAGTAAGTGCCCGCAGGAGTCTGTAGGAATCCGTGGGATTCTGTAAGGTTCTGGAGGGTTCTGCAGGGTTCCCTAGGGGCCCGTAGAGTTCCGTAGTGGCTGGTAAAGTACCCTAGGGCCCTGTACCATTCCGTAACTGCCTGCAAGGGTCTTTAGGCTTCCGTAGGGGCTGGGAGGGTTCCGTAAAGTTCCGTGGGTTCCTGCAGAGTTCTGCAAGTGCCCGCAAGGGCCTGTAGGGGTGCACAGTGTTTCTATCAGGTTCCGTAGAGTTCCGTAGGGGCCATATTTTTCTGTAGTGGCTGGTAGTATTCTGTAGGGGTCTGTAGGGTTCCATAGGCGCCTGCAGTGTTCTGTAGGAGCCCATAGGGTTTTAGTGAGGTTCCGTTGTGTTGCTAAGGGTCTTGTAGAGTGCTGTCGGGTCCTGGAGTATTCTGTAGGGTTCCAGAGGGGCTCGTAGGGTACTGTCGAAATCTGTAGGGTTCCCTAGGGGCCCATAGAGTCCCGTAGATTTCCGTAGGGGCCTGTAGGGTTGTGTAAGTGCCCGCAGGGGTTGGTAGGAGCTTATAGGGTTCCATAAGTTTCCAGAGGGTTGTGTAGGGTTCCGTAGGGGCCTGTGGTGTTCCCTAGGGGCCTGTAGAGTCTCGTACAGTTCCGTAAGGGCCTGTGGTGTTCTCTAGGGGCCTGTAGAGTCTCGTACAGTTCCGTAGGGTCCTGTAGGTTTCCATAAGCGCCCGCAGAGGTCTGAAGGGGCCCGTACTGTTCCGTGAGGATCCATAGGGTTCCGTAGAGCTTCGTAGGTTCCCTAGAGGCCTCTGGAGTACCGCAGGAGCCAGTAGTGTTCTGTAGGGGCCTGCAGGGTTCCTTCCATAGGAGCTGGCAGTGTTAGGTAGGGGCCTGTAGGGTTGAGTAAGTGCCCGCAGAAGTCTGTAGGAGTCTGTGGGATTCTGTAAGGTTGCGGAGGGTTCTGCAGGGTTCCGTAGGGACCTGTAGAGTTCCGTAGTGGCTGGTAAATTTCCGTAGGGCCCTGTGGGGTTCTGTATGGACCTGTAGGGTTCCGTAGGGGCCTGCAGGGTTCCGTAAGTGCCCGCAGGTGTCTGTAGGGTTCCGTAGGGGTCTGTAGGGTTCCGTAGGCGCCTGCAGTGTTCTGTAGGAGCCCATAGGGTTTTAGTGAGGTTCCATTGTGTTGCTAAGGGTCTTGTAGAGTGCTGTCGGGTCCTGGAGTATTCTGTAGGGTTCCAGAGGGGCTCGTAGGGTTCCGTCGAAATCTGAAGGGTTCCCTAGGGGCCCGTAGAGTCCCGTAGATTTCCGTAGTGGCCTGTAGGGTTGTGTAAGTGCCCGCAGGGGTTGGTAGGAGCTTGTAGGGTGCCATATGTTTCCGGAGGGTTGTGTAGGGTTCCGTAGGGGCCTGTGGTGTTCCCTAGGGGCCTGTAGAGTCTCGTACAGTTCCGTAGGGTCCTGTAGGTTTCCATAAGCGCCCGCAGAGGTCTGAAGGGGCCCGTACTGTTCCGTAAGGATCCACAGGGCTCCGTAGAGCTTCGTAGGTTCCCTAGAGGCCTGTAGAGTACCGCAGGAGCCAGTAGTGTTCTGTAGGGGCCCGTAGGGTTCCTTCCATAGGAGCTGGCAGTGTTCCGTAGGGTCCTCTAGGGTTGAGTAAGTGCCCGCAGGAGTCTGTAGGAATCCGTGGGATTCTGTAAGGTTCTGGAGGGTTCTGCAGGGTTCCCTAGGGGCCCGTAGAGTTCCGTAGTGGCTGGTAAAGTACCCTAGGGCCCTGTACCATTCCGTAACTGCCTGCAAGGGTCTTTAGGCTTCCGTAGGGGCTGGGAGGGTTCCGTAAAGTTCCGTGGGTTCCTGCAGAGTTCTGCAAGTGCCCGCAAGGGCCTGTAGGGGCCCACAGTGTTTCTGTCAGGTTCCGTAGAGTTCTGTAGGGGCCATATTTTTCTGTAGTGGCTGGTAGTATTCTGTAGGGGTCTGTAGGGTTCCGTAGGCGCCTGCAGTGTTCTGTAGGAGCCCATAGGGTTTTAGTGAGGTTCCGTTGTGTTGCTAAGGGTCTTGTAGAGTGCTGTCGGGTCCTGGAGTATTCTGTAGGGTTCCAGAGGGGCTCGTAGGGTTCCGTCGAAATCTGAAGGGTTCCCTAGGGGCCCGTAGAGTCCCGTAGATTTCCGTAGGGGCCTGTAGGGTTGTGTAAGTGCCCGCAGGGGTTGGTAGGAGCTTGTAGGGTGCCATATGTTTCCGAAGGGTTGTGTAGGGTTCCGTAGGGGCCTGTGGTGTTCCCTAGGGGCCTGTAGAGTCTCGTACAGTTCCGTAGGGTCCTGTAGGTTTCCATAAGCGCCCGCAGAGGTCTGAAGGGGCCCGTACTGTTCCGTAAGGATCCATAGGGTTCCGTAGAGCTTCGTAGGTTCCCTAGAGGCCTCTGGAGTACCGCAGGAGCCAGTAGTGTTCCATAGAGTCCTCTAGGGTTGAGTAAGTGCCCGCAGGAGTCTGTAGGAGTCTGTGGGATTCTGTAAGGTTGCGGAGGGTTCTGCAGGGTTCCGTAGGGACCCGTAGAGTTCTGTAGTGGCTGGTAAAGTTCCGTAGGGCCCTGTGGGGTTCTGTATGGACCTGTAGGGTTCCGTAGGGGCCTGCAGGGTTCCGTAAGTGTCCGCAGGTGTCTGTAGGGGTCTGTAGGGTTCCGTAGGCACCTGCAGTGTTCTGTAGGAGCCCATAGGGTTTTAGTGAGGTTCCGTTGTGTTGCTAAGGGTCTTGTAGAGTGCTGTCGGGTCCTGGAGTATTCTGTAGGGTTCCAGAGGGGCTCGTAGGGTTTCGTCGAAATCTGTAGGGTTCCCTAGGGGCCCGTAGAGTCCCGTAGATTTCCGTAGTGGCCTGTAGGGTTGTGTAAGTGCCCGCAGGGGTTGGTAGGAGCTTGTAGGGTGCCATATGTTTCCAGAGGGTTGTGTAGGGTTCCGTAAGGGCCTGTGGTGTTCTCTAGGGGCCTATAGAGTCTCGTACAGTTCCGTAGGGTCCTGTAGGTTTCCATAAGCGCCCGCAGAGGTCTGAAGGGGCCCGTACTGTTCCGTGAGGATCCATAGGGTTCCGTAGAGCTTCGTAGGTTCCCTAGAGGCCTCTGGAGTACCGCAGGAGCCAGTAGTGTTCCGTAGAGTCCTCTAGGGTTGAGTAAGTGCCCGCAGGAGTCTGTAGGAATCCGTGGGATTCTGTAAGGTTCTGGAGGGTTCTGCAGGGTTCCCTAGGGGCCCGTAGAGTTCCGTAGTGGCTGGTAAAGTACCCTAGGGCCCTGTACCATTCCGTAACTGCCTGCAAGGGTCTTTAGGCTTCCGTAGGGGCTGGGAGGGTTCCGTAAAGTTCCGTGGGTTCCTGCAGAGTTCTGCAAGTGCCCGCAAGGGCCTGTAGGGGTGCACAGTGTTTCTATCAGGTTCCGTAGAGTTCCGTAGGGGCCATATTTTTCTGTAGTGGCTGGTAGTATTCTGTAGGGGTCTGTAGGGTTCCGTAGGCGCCTGCAGTGTTCTGTAGGAGCCCATAGGGTTTTAGTGAGGTTCCGTTGTGTTGCTAAGGGTCTTGTAGAGTGCTGTCGGGTCCTGGAGTATTCTGTAGGGTTCCAGAGGGGCTCGTAGGGTACTGTCGAAATCTGAAGGGTTCCCTAGGGGCCCATAGAGTCCCGTAGATTTCCGTAGGGGCCTGTAGGGTTGTGTAAGTGCCCGCAGGGGTTGGTAGGAGCTTATAGGGTTCCATAAGTTTCCAGAGGGTTGTGTAGGGTTCCGTAGGGGCCTGTGGTGTTCCCTAGGGGCCTGTAGAGTCTCGTACAGTTCCGTAAGGGCCTGTGGTGTTCTCTAGGGGCCTGTAGAGTCTCGTACAGTTCCGTAGGGTCCTGTAGGTTTCCATAAGCGCCCGCAGAGGTCTGAAGGGGCCCGTACTGTTCCGTAAGGATCCATAGGGTTCCGTAGAGCTTCGTAGGTTCCCTAGAGGCCTCTGGAGTACCGCAGGAGCCAGTAGTGTTCCGTAGAGTCCTCTAGGGTTGAGTAAGTGCCCGCAGGAGTCTGTAGGAGTCTGTGGGATTCTGTAAGGTTCTGGAGGGTTCTGCAGGGTTCCCTAGGGGCCCGTAGAGTTCCGTAGTGGCTGGTAAAGTACCCTAGGGCCCTGTACCATTCCGTAACTGCCTGCAAGGGTCTTTAGGCTTCCGTAGGGGCTGGGAGGGTTCCGTAAAGTTCCGTGGGTTCCTGCAGAGTTCTGCAAGTGCCCGCAAGGGCCTGTAGGGGTGCACAGTGTTTCTATCAGGTTCCGTAGAGTTCCGTAGGGGCCATATTTTTCTGTAGTGGCTGGTAGTATTCTGTAGGGGTCTGTAGGGTTCCGTAGGCGCCTGCAGTGTTCTGTAGGAGCCCATAGGGTTTTAGTGAGGTTCCGTTGTGTTGCTAAGGGTCTTGTAGAGTGCTGTCGGGTCCTGGAGTATTCTGTAGGGTTCCAGAGGGGCTCGTAGGGTACTGTCGAAATCTGTAGGGTTCCCTAGGGGCCCATAGAGTCCCGTAGATTTCCGTAGGGGCCTGTAGGGTTGTGTAAGTGCCCGCAGGGGTTGGTAGGAGCTTATAGGGTTCCATAAGTTTCCAGAGGGTTGTGTAGGGTTCCGTAGGGGCCTGTGGTGTTCCCTAGGGGCCTGTAGAGTCTCGTACAGTTCCGTAAGGGCCTGTGGTGTTCTCTAGGGGCCTGTAGAGTCTCGTACAGTTCCGTAGGGTCCTGTAGGTTTCCATAAGCGCCCGCAGAGGTCTGAAGGGGCCCGTACTGTTCCGTGAGGATCCATAGGGCTCCGTAGAGCTTTGTAGGTTCCCTAGAGGCCTCTGGAGTACCGCAGGAGCCAGTAGTGTTCTGTAGGGGCCAGTAGGGTTCCTTCCATAGGAGCTGGCAGTGTTAGGTAGGGGCCTGTAGGGTTGAGTAAGTGCCCGCAGAAGTCTGTAGGAGTCTGTGGGATTCTGTAAGGTTGCGGAGGGTTCTGCAGGGTTCCGTAGGGACCCGTAGAGTTCCGTAGTGGCTGGTAAATTTCCGTAGGGCCCTGTGGGGTTCTGTATGGACCTGTAGGGTTCCGTAGGGGCCTGCAGGGTTCCGTAAGTGCCCGCAGGTGTCTGTAGGGTTCCGTAGGGGTCTGTAGGGTTCCGTAGGCGCCTGCAGTGTTCTGTAGGAGCCCATAGGGTTTTAGTGAGGTTCCATTGTGTTGCTAAGGGTCTTGTAGAGTGCTGTCGGGTCCTGGAGTATTCTGTAGGGTTCCAGAGGGGCTCGTAGGGTTCCGTCGAAATCTGAAGGGTTCCCTAGGGGCCCGTAGAGTCCCGTAGATTTCCGTAGTGGCCTGTAGGGTTGTGTAAGTGCCCGCAGGGGTTGGTAGGAGCTTGTAGGGTGCCATATGTTTCCGGAGGGTTGTGTAGGGTTCCGTAGGGGCCTGTGGTGTTCCCTAGGGGCCTGTAGAGTCTCGTACAGTTCCGTAGGGTCCTGTAGGTTTCCATAAGCGCCCGCAGAGGTCTGAAGGGGCCCGTACTGTTCCGTAAGGATCCATAGGGCTCCGTAGAGCTTCGTAGGTTCCCTAGAGGCCTCTGGAGTACCGCAGGAGCCAGTAGTGTTCTGTAGGGGCCCGTAGGGTTCCTTCCATAGGAGCTGGCAGTGTTCCGTAGGGTCCTCTAGGGTTGAGTAAGTGCCCGCAGGAGTCTGTAGGAATCCGTGGGATTCTGTAAGGTTCTGGAGGGTTCTGCAGGGTTCCCTAGGGGCCCGTAGAGTTCCGTAGTGGCTGGTAAAGTACCCTAGGGCCCTGTACCATTCCGTAACTGCCTGCAAGGGTCTTTAGGCTTCCGTAGGGGCTGGGAGGGTTCCGTAAAGTTCCGTGGGTTCCTGCAGAGTTCTGCAAGTGCCCGCAAGGGCCTGTAGGGGCCCACAGTGTTTCTGTCAGGTTCCGTAGAGTTCTGTAGGGGCCATATTTTTCTGTAGTGGCTGGTAGTATTCTGTAGGGGTCTGTAGGGTTCCGTAGGCGCCTGCAGTGTTCTGTAGGAGCCCATAGGGTTTTAGTGAGGTTCCGTTGTGTTGCTAAGGGTCTTGTAGAGTGCTGTCGGGTCCTGGAGTATTCTGTAGGGTTCCAGAGGGGCTCGTAGGGTTCCATCGAAATCTGTAGGGTTCCCTAGGGGCCCATAGAGTCCCGTAGATTTCCGTAGGGACCTGTAGGGTTGTGTAAGTGCCCGCAGGGGTTGGTAGGAGCTTATAGGGTTCCATAAGTTTCCAGAGGGTTGTGTAGGGTTCCGTAGGGGCCTGTGGTGTTCCCTAGGGGCCTGTAGAGTCTCGTACAGTTCTGTAAGGGCCTGTGGTGTTCTCTAGGGGCCTGTAGAGTCTCGTACAGTTCCGTAGGGTCCTGTAGGTTTCCATAAGCGCCCGCAGAGGTCTGAAGGGGCCCGTACTGTTCCGTGAGGATCCATAGGGCTCCGTAGAGCTTCGTAGGTTCCCTAGAGGCCTCTGGAGTACCGCAGGAGCCAGTAGTGTTCTGTAGGGGCCTGTAGGGTTCCTTCCATAGGGGCTGGCAGTGTTCCGTAGGGTCCTCTAGGGTTGAGTAAGTGCCCGCAGGAGTCTGTAGGAGTCTGTGGGATTCTGTAAGGTTGCGGAGGATTCTGCAGGGTTCCGTAGGGACCCGTAGAGTTCCGTAGTGGCTGGTAAAGTTCCGTAGGGCCCTGTGGGGTTCTGTATGGACCTTTAGGGTTCCGTAGGGGCCTGCATGGTTCCATAAGTGCCCGCAGGTGTCTGTAGGGGTCTGTAGGGTTCCGTAGGCACCTGCAGTGTTCTGTAGGAGCCCATAGGGTTTTAGTGAGGTTCCGTTGTGTTGCTAAGGGTCTTGTAGAGTGCTGTCGGGTCCTGGAGTATTCTGTAGGGTTCCAGAGGGGCTCGTAGGGTTTCGTCGAAATCTGTAGGGTTCCCTAGGGGCCCGTAGAGTCCCGTAGATTTCCGTAGTGGCCTGTAGGGTTGTGTAAGTGCCCGCAGGGGTTGGTAGGAGCTTGTAGGGTGCCATATGTTTCCGGAGGGTTGTGTAGGGTTCCGTAAGGGCCTGTGGTGTTCTCTAGGGGCCTATAGAGTCTCGTACAGTTCCGTAGGGTCCTGTAGGTTTCCATAAGCGCCCGCAGAGGTCTGAAGGGGCCCGTACTGTTCCGTGAGGATCCATAGGGTTCCGTAGAGCTTCGTAGGTTCCCTAGAGGCCTCTGGAGTACCGCAGGAGCCAGTAGTGTTCCGTAGAGTCCTCTAGGGTTGAGTAAGTGCCCGCAGGAGTCTGTAGGAATCCGTGGGATTCTGTAAGGTTCCAGAGGGTTCTGCAGGGTTCCCTAGGGGCCCGTAGAGTTCCGTAGTGGCTGGTAAAGTACCCTAGGGCCCTGTACCATTCCGTAACTGCCTGCAAGGGTCTTTAGGCTTCCGTAGGGGCTGGGAGGGTTCCGTAAAGTTCCGTGGGTTCCTGCAGAGTTCTGCAAGTGCCCGCAAGGGCCTGTAGGGGTGCACAGTGTTTCTATCAGGTTCCGTAGAGTTCCGTAGGGGCCATATTTTTCTGTAGTGGCTGGTAGTATTCTGTAGGGGTCTGTAGGTTTCCGTAGGCGCCTGCAGTGTTCTGTAGGAGCCCATAGGGTTTTAGTGAGGTTCCGTTGTGTTGCTAAGGGTCTTGTAGAGTGCTGTCGGGTCCTGGAGTATTCTGTAGGGTTCCAGAGGGGCTCGTAGGGTACTGTCGAAATCTGTAGGGTTCCCTAGGGGCCCATAGAGTCCCGTAGATTTCCGTAGGGGCCTGTAGGGTTGTGTAAGTGCCCGCAGGGGTTGGTAGGAGCTTATAGGGTTCCATAAGTTTCCAGAGGGTTGTGTAGGGTTCCGTAGGGGCCTGTGGTGTTCCCTAGGGGCCTGTAGAGTCTCGTACAGTTCTGTAAGGGCCTGTGGTGTTCTCTAGGGGCCTGTAGAGTCTCGTACAGTTCCGTAGGGTCCTGTAGGTTTCCATAAGCGCCCGCAGAGGTCTGAAGGGGCCCGTACTGTTCCGTGAGGATCCATAGGGTTCCGTAGAGCTTCGTAGGTTCCCTAGAGGCCTCTGGAGTACCGCAGGAGCCAGTAGTGTTCTGTAGGGGCCTGTAGGGTTCCTTCCATAGGGGCTGGCAGTGTTCCGTAGGGTCCTCTAGGGTTGAGTAAGTGCCTGCAGGAGTCTGTAGGAGTCTGTGGGATTCTGTAAGGTTGCGGAGGATTCTGCAGGGTTCCGTAGGGACCCGTAGAGTTCCGTAGTGGCTGGTAAAGTTCCGTAGGGCCCTGTGGGGTTCTGTATGGACCTTTAGGGTTCCGTAGGGGCCTGCAGAGTTCCGTAAGTGCCCGCAGGTGTCTGTAGGGGTCTGTAGGGTTCCGTAGGCACCTGCAGTGTTCTGTAGGAGCCCATAGGGTTTTAGTGAGGTTCCGTTGTGTTGCTAAGGGTCTTGTAGAGTGCTGTCGGGTCCTGGAGTATTCTGTAGGGTTCCAGAGGGGCTCGTAGGGTTTCGTCGAAATCTGTAGGGTTCCCTGGGGGCCCATAGAGTCCCGTAGATTTCCGTAGGGTCCTGTAGGTTTCCATAAGCGCCCGCAGAGGTCTGAAGGGGCCCGTACTGTTCCGTGAGGATCCATAGGGTTCCGTAGAGCTTTGTAGGTTCCCTAGAGGCCTCTGGAGTACCGCAGGAGCCAGTAGTGTTCTGTAGGGGCCAGTAGGGTTCCTTCCATAGGAGCTGGCAGTGTTAGGTAGGGGCCTGTAGGGTTGAGTAAGTGCCCGCAGAAGTCTGTAGGAGTCTGTGGGATTCTGTAAGGTTGCGGAGGGTTCTGCAGGGTTCCGTAGGGACCTGTAGAGTTCCGTAGTGGCTGGTAAATTTCCGTAGGGCCCTGTGGGGTTCTGTATGGACCTGTAGGGTTCCGTAGGGGCCTGCAGGGTTCCGTAAGTGCCCGCAGGTGTCTGTAGGGTTCCGTAGGGGTCTGTAGGGTTCCGTAGGCGCCTGCAGTGTTCTGTAGGAGCCCATAGGGTTTTAGTGAGGTTCCGTTGTGTTGCTAAGGGTCTTGTAGAGTGCTGTCGGGTCCTGGAGTATTCTGTAGGGTTCCAGAGGGGCTCGTAGGGTTCCATCGAAATCTGTAGGGTTCCCTAGGGGCCCATAGAGTCCCGTAGATTTCCGTAGGGGCCTGTAGGGTTGTGTAAGTGCCCGCAGGGGTTGGTAGGAGCTTGTAGGGTGCCATATGTTTCCGAAGGGTTGTGTAGGGTTCCGTAGGGGCCTGTGGTGTTCCCTAGGGGCCTGTAGAGTCTCGTACAGTTCCGTAGGGTCCTGTAGGTTTCCATAAGCGCCCGCAGAGGTCTGAAGGGGCCCGTACTGTTCCGTGAGGATCCATAGGGCTCCGTAGAGCTTTGTAGGTTCCCTAGAGGCCTCTGGAGTACCGCAGGAGCCAGTAGTGTTCTGTAGGGGCCCGTAGGGTTCCTTCCATAGGAGCTGGTAGTGTTCCGTAGGGTACTCTAGGGTTGAGTAAGTGCCCGCAGGAGTCTGTAGGAATCCGTGGGATTCTGTAAGGTTCTGGAGGGTTCTGCAGGGTTCCCTAGGGGCCCGTAGAGTTCCGTAGTGGCTGGTAAAGTACCCTAGGGCCCTGTACCATTCCGTAACTGCCTGCAAGGGTCTTTAGGCTTCCGTAGGGGCTGGGAGGGTTCCGTAAAGTTCCGTGGGTTCCTGCAGAGTTCTGCAAGTGCCCGCAAGGGCCTGTAGGGGCCCACAGTGTTTCTGTCAGGTTCCGTAGAGTTCTGTAGGGGCCATATTTTTCTGTAGTGGCTGGTAGTATTCTGTAGGGGTCTGTAGGGTTCCGTAGGCGCCTGCAGTGTTCTGTAGGAGCCCATAGGGTTTTAGTGAGGTTCCGTTGTGTTGCTAAGGGTCTTGTAGAGTGCTGTCGGGTCCTGGAGTATTCTGTAGGGTTCCAGAGGGGCTCGTAGGGTTCCGTCGAAATCTGAAGGGTTCCCTAGGGGCCCGTAGAGTCCCGTAGATGTCCGTAGGGGCCTGTAGGGTTGTGTAAGTGCCCGCAGGGGTTGGTAGGAGCTTGTAGGGTGCCATATGTTTCCGAAGGGTTGTGTAGGGTTCCGTAGGGGCCTGTGGTGTTCCCTAGGGGCCTGTAGAGTCTCGTACAGTTCCGTAGGGTCCTGTAGGTTTCCATAAGCGCCCGCAGAGGTCTGAAGGGGCCCGTACTGTTCCGTGAGGATCCATAGGGCTCCGTAGAGCTTTGTAGGTTCCCTAGAGGCCTCTGGAGTACCGCAGGAGCCAGTAGTGTTCTGTAGGGGCCCGTAGGGTTCCTTCCATAGGAGCTGGCAGTGTTCCGTAGGGTACTCTAGGGTTGAGTAAGTGCCCGCAGGAGTCTGTAGGAATCCGTGGGATTCTGTAAGGTTCTGGAGGGTTCTGCAGGGTTCCCTAGGGGCCCGTAGAGTTCCGTAGTGGCTGGTAAAGTACCCTAGGGCCCTGTACCATTCCGTAACTGCCTGCAAGGGTCTTTAGGCTTCCGTAGGGGCTGGGAGGGTTCCGTAAAGTTCCGTGGGTTCCTGCAGAGTTCTGCAAGTGCCCGCAAGGGCCTGTAGGGGCCCACAGTGTTTCTGTCAGGTTCCGTAGAGTTCTGTAGGGGCCATATTTTTCTGTAGTGGCTGGTAGTATTCTGTAGGGGTCTGTAGGGTTCCGTAGGCGCCTGCAGTGTTCTGTAGGAGCCCATAGGGTTTTAGTGAGGTTCCGTTGTGTTGCTAAGGGTCTTGTAGAGTGCTGTCGGGTCCTGGAGTATTCTGTAGGGTTCCAGAGGGGCTCGTAGGGTTCCGTCGAAATCTGTAGGGTTCCCTAGGGGCCCGTAGAGTCCCGTAGATTTCCGTAGTGGCCTGTAGGGTTGTGTAAGTGCCCGCAGGGGTTGGTAGGAGCTTGTAGGGTGCCATATGTTTCCAGAGGGTTGTGTAGGGTTCCGTAAGGGCCTGTGGTGTTCTCTAGGGGCCTATAGAGTCTCGTACAGTTCCGTAGGGTCCTGTAGGTTTCCATAAGCGCCCGCAGAGGTCTGAAGGGGCCCGTACTGTTCCGTAAGGATCCATAGGGTTCCGTAGAGCTTCGTAGGTTCCCTAGAGGCCTGTGGAGTACCGCAGGAGCCAGTAGTGTTCCGTAGAGTCCTCTAGGGTTGAGTAAGTGCCCGCAGGAGTCTGTAGGAATCCGTGGGATTCTGTAAGGTTCTGGAGGGTTCTGCAGGGTTCCCTAGGGGCCCGTAGAGTTCCGTAGTGGCTGGTAAAGTACCCTAGGGCCCTGTACCATTCCGTAACTGCCTGCAAGGGTCTTTAGGCTTCCGTAGGGGCTGGGAGGGTTCCGTAAAGTTCCGTGGGTTCCTGCAGAGTTCTGCAAGTGCCCGCAAGGGCCTGTAGGGGTGCACAGTGTTTCTATCAGGTTCCGTAGAGTTCCGTAGGGGCCATATTTTTCTGTAGTGGCTGGTAGTATTCTGTAGGGGTCTGTAGGGTTCCATAGGCGCCTGCAGTGTTCTGTAGGAGCCCATAGGGTTTTAGTGAGGTTCCGTTGTGTTGCTAAGGGTCTTGTAGAGTGCTGTCGGGTCCTGGAGTATTCTGTAGGGTTCCAGAGGGGCTCGTAGGGTACTGTCGAAATCTGTAGGGTTCCCTAGGGGCCCATAGAGTCCCGTAGATTTCCGTAGGGGCCTGTAGGGTTGTGTAAGTGCCCGCAGGGGTTGGTAGGAGCTTATAGGGTTCCATAAGTTTCCAGAGGGTTGTGTAGGGTTCCGTAGGGGCCTGTGGTGTTCCCTAGGGGCCTGTAGAGTCTCGTACAGTTCCGTAAGGGCCTGTGGTGTTCTCTAGGGGCCTGTAGAGTCTCGTACAGTTCCGTAGGGTCCTGTAGGTTTCCATAAGCGCCCGCAGAGGTCTGAAGGGGCCCGTACTGTTCCGTGAGGATCCATAGGGTTCCGTAGAGCTTCGTAGGTTCCCTAGAGGCCTCTGGAGTACCGCAGGAGCCAGTAGTGTTCTGTAGGGGCCTGCAGGGTTCCTTCCATAGGAGCTGGCAGTGTTAGGTAGGGGCCTGTAGGGTTGAGTAAGTGCCCGCAGAAGTCTGTAGGAGTCTGTGGGATTCTGTAAGGTTGCGGAGGGTTCTGCAGGGTTCCGTAGGGACCTGTAGAGTTCCGTAGTGGCTGGTAAATTTCCGTAGGGCCCTGTGGGGTTCTGTATGGACCTGTAGGGTTCCGTAGGGGCCTGCAGGGTTCCGTAAGTGCCCGCAGGTGTCTGTAGGGTTCCGTAGGGGTCTGTAGGGTTCCGTAGGCGCCTGCAGTGTTCTGTAGGAGCCCATAGGGTTTTAGTGAGGTTCCATTGTGTTGCTAAGGGTCTTGTAGAGTGCTGTCGGGTCCTGGAGTATTCTGTAGGGTTCCAGAGGGGCTCGTAGGGTTCCGTCGAAATCTGAAGGGTTCCCTAGGGGCCCGTAGAGTCCCGTAGATTTCCGTAGTGGCCTGTAGGGTTGTGTAAGTGCCCGCAGGGGTTGGTAGGAGCTTGTAGGGTGCCATATGTTTCCGGAGGGTTGTGTAGGGTTCCGTAGGGGCCTGTGGTGTTCCCTAGGGGCCTGTAGAGTCTCGTACAGTTCCGTAGGGTCCTGTAGGTTTCCATAAGCGCCCGCAGAGGTCTGAAGGGGCCCGTACTGTTCCGTAAGGATCCACAGGGCTCCGTAGAGCTTCGTAGGTTCCCTAGAGGCCTGTAGAGTACCGCAGGAGCCAGTAGTGTTCTGTAGGGGCCCGTAGGGTTCCTTCCATAGGAGCTGGCAGTGTTCCGTAGGGTCCTCTAGGGTTGAGTAAGTGCCCGCAGGAGTCTGTAGGAATCCGTGGGATTCTGTAAGGTTCTGGAGGGTTCTGCAGGGTTCCCTAGGGGCCCGTAGAGTTCCGTAGTGGCTGGTAAAGTACCCTAGGGCCCTGTACCATTCCGTAACTGCCTGCAAGGGTCTTTAGGCTTCCGTAGGGGCTGGGAGGGTTCCGTAAAGTTCCGTGGGTTCCTGCAGAGTTCTGCAAGTGCCCGCAAGGGCCTGTAGGGGCCCACAGTGTTTCTGTCAGGTTCCGTAGAGTTCTGTAGGGGCCATATTTTTCTGTAGTGGCTGGTAGTATTCTGTAGGGGTCTGTAGGGTTCCGTAGGCGCCTGCAGTGTTCTGTAGGAGCCCATAGGGTTTTAGTGAGGTTCCGTTGTGTTGCTAAGGGTCTTGTAGAGTGCTGTCGGGTCCTGGAGTATTCTGTAGGGTTCCAGAGGGGCTCGTAGGGTTCCGTCGAAATCTGAAGGGTTCCCTAGGGGCCCGTAGAGTCCCGTAGATTTCCGTAGGGGCCTGTAGGGTTGTGTAAGTGCCCGCAGGGGTTGGTAGGAGCTTGTAGGGTGCCATATGTTTCCGAAGGGTTGTGTAGGGTTCCGTAGGGGCCTGTGGTGTTCCCTAGGGGCCTGTAGAGTCTCGTACAGTTCCGTAGGGTCCTGTAGGTTTCCATAAGCGCCCGCAGAGGTCTGAAGGGGCCCGTACTGTTCCGTAAGGATCCATAGGGTTCCGTAGAGCTTCGTAGGTTCCCTAGAGGCCTCTGGAGTACCGCAGGAGCCAGTAGTGTTCCATAGAGTCCTCTAGGGTTGAGTAAGTGCCCGCAGGAGTCTGTAGGAGTCTGTGGGATTCTGTAAGGTTGCGGAGGGTTCTGCAGGGTTCCGTAGGGACCCGTAGAGTTCTGTAGTGGCTGGTAAAGTTCCGTAGGGCCCTGTGGGGTTCTGTATGGACCTGTAGGGTTCCGTAGGGGCCTGCAGGGTTCCGTAAGTGTCCGCAGGTGTCTGTAGGGGTCTGTAGGGTTCCGTAGGCACCTGCAGTGTTCTGTAGGAGCCCATAGGGTTTTAGTGAGGTTCCGTTGTGTTGCTAAGGGTCTTGTAGAGTGCTGTCGGGTCCTGGAGTATTCTGTAGGGTTCCAGAGGGGCTCGTAGGGTTTCGTCGAAATCTGTAGGGTTCCCTAGGGGCCCGTAGAGTCCCGTAGATTTCCGTAGTGGCCTGTAGGGTTGTGTAAGTGCCCGCAGGGGTTGGTAGGAGCTTGTAGGGTGCCATATGTTTCCAGAGGGTTGTGTAGGGTTCCGTAAGGGCCTGTGGTGTTCTCTAGGGGCCTATAGAGTCTCGTACAGTTCCGTAGGGTCCTGTAGGTTTCCATAAGCGCCCGCAGAGGTCTGAAGGGGCCCGTACTGTTCCGTGAGGATCCATAGGGTTCCGTAGAGCTTCGTAGGTTCCCTAGAGGCCTCTGGAGTACCGCAGGAGCCAGTAGTGTTCCGTAGAGTCCTCTAGGGTTGAGTAAGTGCCCGCAGGAGTCTGTAGGAATCCGTGGGATTCTGTAAGGTTCTGGAGGGTTCTGCAGGGTTCCCTAGGGGCCCGTAGAGTTCCGTAGTGGCTGGTAAAGTACCCTAGGGCCCTGTACCATTCCGTAACTGCCTGCAAGGGTCTTTAGGCTTCCGTAGGGGCTGGGAGGGTTCCGTAAAGTTCCGTGGGTTCCTGCAGAGTTCTGCAAGTGCCCGCAAGGGCCTGTAGGGGTGCACAGTGTTTCTATCAGGTTCCGTAGAGTTCCGTAGGGGCCATATTTTTCTGTAGTGGCTGGTAGTATTCTGTAGGGGTCTGTAGGGTTCCGTAGGCGCCTGCAGTGTTCTGTAGGAGCCCATAGGGTTTTAGTGAGGTTCCGTTGTGTTGCTAAGGGTCTTGTAGAGTGCTGTCGGGTCCTGGAGTATTCTGTAGGGTTCCAGAGGGGCTCGTAGGGTACTGTCGAAATCTGTAGGGTTCCCTAGGGGCCCATAGAGTCCCGTAGATTTCCGTAGGGGCCTGTAGGGTTGTGTAAGTGCCCGCAGGGGTTGGTAGGAGCTTATAGGGTTCCATAAGTTTCCAGAGGGTTGTGTAGGGTTCCGTAGGGGCCTGTGGTGTTCCCTAGGGGCCTGTAGAGTCTCGTACAGTTCCGTAAGGGCCTGTGGTGTTCTCTAGGGGCCTGTAGAGTCTCGTACAGTTCCGTAGGGTCCTGTAGGTTTCCATAAGCGCCCGCAGAGGTCTGAAGGGGCCCGTACTGTTCCGTAAGGATCCATAGGGTTCCGTAGAGCTTCGTAGGTTCCCTAGAGGCCTCTGGAGTACCGCAGGAGCCAGTAGTGTTCCGTAGAGTCCTCTAGGGTTGAGTAAGTGCCCGCAGGAGTCTGTAGGAGTCTGTGGGATTCTGTAAGGTTCTGGAGGGTTCTGCAGGGTTCCCTAGGGGCCCGTAGAGTTCCGTAGTGGCTGGTAAAGTACCCTAGGGCCCTGTACCATTCCGTAACTGCCTGCAAGGGTCTTTAGGCTTCCGTAGGGGCTGGGAGGGTTCCGTAAAGTTCCGTGGGTTCCTGCAGAGTTCTGCAAGTGCCCGCAAGGGCCTGTAGGGGTGCACAGTGTTTCTATCAGGTTCCGTAGAGTTCCGTAGGGGCCATATTTTTCTGTAGTGGCTGGTAGTATTCTGTAGGGGTCTGTAGGGTTCCGTAGGCGCCTGCAGTGTTCTGTAGGAGCCCATAGGGTTTTAGTGAGGTTCCGTTGTGTTGCTAAGGGTCTTGTAGAGTGCTGTCGGGTCCTGGAGTATTCTGTAGGGTTCCAGAGGGGCTCGTAGGGTACTGTCGAAATCTGTAGGGTTCCCTAGGGGCCCATAGAGTCCCGTAGATTTCCGTAGGGGCCTGTAGGGTTGTGTAAGTGCCCGCAGGGGTTGGTAGGAGCTTATAGGGTTCCATAAGTTTCCAGAGGGTTGTGTAGGGTTCCGTAGGGGCCTGTGGTGTTCCCTAGGGGCCTGTAGAGTCTCGTACAGTTCCGTAAGGGCCTGTGGTGTTCTCTAGGGGCCTGTAGAGTCTCGTACAGTTCCGTAGGGTCCTGTAGGTTTCCATAAGCGCCCGCAGAGGTCTGAAGGGGCCCGTACTGTTCCGTGAGGATCCATAGGGCTCCGTAGAGCTTTGTAGGTTCCCTAGAGGCCTCTGGAGTACCGCAGGAGCCAGTAGTGTTCTGTAGGGGCCAGTAGGGTTCCTTCCATAGGAGCTGGCAGTGTTAGGTAGGGGCCTGTAGGGTTGAGTAAGTGCCCGCAGAAGTCTGTAGGAGTCTGTGGGATTCTGTAAGGTTGCGGAGGGTTCTGCAGGGTTCCGTAGGGACCCGTAGAGTTCCGTAGTGGCTGGTAAATTTCCGTAGGGCCCTGTGGGGTTCTGTATGGACCTGTAGGGTTCCGTAGGGGCCTGCAGGGTTCCGTAAGTGCCCGCAGGTGTCTGTAGGGTTCCGTAGGGGTCTGTAGGGTTCCGTAGGCGCCTGCAGTGTTCTGTAGGAGCCCATAGGGTTTTAGTGAGGTTCCATTGTGTTGCTAAGGGTCTTGTAGAGTGCTGTCGGGTCCTGGAGTATTCTGTAGGGTTCCAGAGGGGCTCGTAGGGTTCCGTCGAAATCTGTAGGGTTCCCTAGGGGCCCGTAGAGTCCCGTAGATTTCCGTAGTGGCCTGTAGGGTTGTGTAAGTGCCCGCAGGGGTTGGTAGGAGCTTGTAGGGTGCCATATGTTTCCGGAGGGTTGTGTAGGGTTCCGTAGGGGCCTGTGGTGTTCCCTAGGGGCCTGTAGAGTCTCGTACAGTTCCGTAGGGTCCTGTAGGTTTCCATAAGCGCCCGCAGAGGTCTGAAGGGGCCCGTACTGTTCCGTAAGGATCCATAGGGCTCCGTAGAGCTTCGTAGGTTCCCTAGAGGCCTCTGGAGTACCGCAGGAGCCAGTAGTGTTCTGTAGGGGCCCGTAGGGTTCCTTCCATAGGAGCTGGCAGTGTTCCGTAGGGTCCTCTAGGGTTGAGTAAGTGCCCGCAGGAGTCTGTAGGAATCCGTGGGATTCTGTAAGGTTCTGGAGGGTTCTGCAGGGTTCCCTAGGGGCCCGTAGAGTTCCGTAGTGGCTGGTAAAGTACCCTAGGGCCCTGTACCATTCCGTAACTGCCTGCAAGGGTCTTTAGGCTTCCGTAGGGGCTGGGAGGGTTCCGTAAAGTTCCGTGGGTTCCTGCAGAGTTCTGCAAGTGCCCGCAAGGGCCTGTAGGGGCCCACAGTGTTTCTGTCAGGTTCCGTAGAGTTCTGTAGGGGCCATATTTTTCTGTAGTGGCTGGTAGTATTCTGTAGGGGTCTGTAGGGTTCCGTAGGCGCCTGCAGTGTTCTGTAGGAGCCCATAGGGTTTTAGTGAGGTTCCGTTGTGTTGCTAAGGGTCTTGTAGAGTGCTGTCGGGTCCTGGAGTATTCTGTAGGGTTCCAGAGGGGCTCGTAGGGTTCCATCGAAATCTGTAGGGTTCCCTAGGGGCCCATAGAGTCCCGTAGATTTCCGTAGGGACCTGTAGGGTTGTGTAAGTGCCCGCAGGGGTTGGTAGGAGCTTATAGGGTTCCATAAGTTTCCAGAGGGTTGTGTAGGGTTCCGTAGGGGCCTGTGGTGTTCCCTAGGGGCCTGTAGAGTCTCGTACAGTTCTGTAAGGGCCTGTGGTGTTCTCTAGGGGCCTGTAGAGTCTCGTACAGTTCCGTAGGGTCCTGTAGGTTTCCATAAGCGCCCGCAGAGGTCTGAAGGGGCCCGTACTGTTCCGTGAGGATCCATAGGGCTCCGTAGAGCTTCGTAGGTTCCCTAGAGGCCTCTGGAGTACCGCAGGAGCCAGTAGTGTTCTGTAGGGGCCTGTAGGGTTCCTTCCATAGGGGCTGGCAGTGTTCCGTAGGGTCCTCTAGGGTTGAGTAAGTGCCCGCAGGAGTCTGTAGGAGTCTGTGGGATTCTGTAAGGTTGCGGAGGATTCTGCAGGGTTCCGTAGGGACCCGTAGAGTTCCGTAGTGGCTGGTAAAGTTCCGTAGGGCCCTGTGGGGTTCTGTATGGACCTTTAGGGTTCCGTAGGGGCCTGCATGGTTCCATAAGTGCCCGCAGGTGTCTGTAGGGGTCTGTAGGGTTCCGTAGGCACCTTCAGTGTTCTGTAGGAGCCCATAGGGTTTTAGTGAGGTTCCGTTGTGTTGCTAAGGGTCTTGTAGAGTGCTGTCGGGTCCTGGAGTATTCTGTAGGGTTCCAGAGGGGCTCGTAGGGTTTCGTCGAAATCTGTAGGGTTCCCTAGGGGCCCGTAGAGTCCCGTAGATTTCCGTAGTGGCCTGTAGGGTTGTGTAAGTGCCCGCAGGGGTTGGTAGGAGCTTGTAGGGTGCCATATGTTTCCGGAGGGTTGTGTAGGGTTCCGTAAGGGCCTGTGGTGTTCTCTAGGGGCCTATAGAGTCTCGTACAGTTCCGTAGGGTCCTGTAGGTTTCCATAAGCGCCCGCAGAGGTCTGAAGGGGCCCGTACTGTTCCGTGAGGATCCATAGGGTTCCGTAGAGCTTCGTAGGTTCCCTAGAGGCCTCTGGAGTACCGCAGGAGCCAGTAGTGTTCCGTAGAGTCCTCTAGGGTTGAGTAAGTGCCCGCAGGAGTCTGTAGGAATCCGTGGGATTCTGTAAGGTTCCAGAGGGTTCTGCAGGGTTCCCTAGGGGCCCGTAGAGTTCCGTAGTGGCTGGTAAAGTACCCTAGGGCCCTGTACCATTCCGTAACTGCCTGCAAGGGTCTTTAGGCTTCCGTAGGGGCTGGGAGGGTTCCGTAAAGTTCCGTGGGTTCCTGCAGAGTTCTGCAAGTGCCCGCAAGGGCCTGTAGGGGTGCACAGTGTTTCTATCAGGTTCCGTAGAGTTCCGTAGGGGCCATATTTTTCTGTAGTGGCTGGTAGTATTCTGTAGGGGTCTGTAGGTTTCCGTAGGCGCCTGCAGTGTTCTGTAGGAGCCCATAGGGTTTTAGTGAGGTTCCGTTGTGTTGCTAAGGGTCTTGTAGAGTGCTGTCGGGTCCTGGAGTATTCTGTAGGGTTCCAGAGGGGCTCGTAGGGTACTGTCGAAATCTGTAGGGTTCCCTAGGGGCCCATAGAGTCCCGTAGATTTCCGTAGGGGCCTGTAGGGTTGTGTAAGTGCCCGCAGGGGTTGGTAGGAGCTTATAGGGTTCCATAAGTTTCCAGAGGGTTGTGTAGGGTTCCGTAGGGGCCTGTGGTGTTCCCTAGGGGCCTGTAGAGTCTCGTACAGTTCTGTAAGGGCCTGTGGTGTTCTCTAGGGGCCTGTAGAGTCTCGTACAGTTCCGTAGGGTCCTGTAGGTTTCCATAAGCGCCCGCAGAGGTCTGAAGGGGCCCGTACTGTTCCGTGAGGATCCATAGGGTTCCGTAGAGCTTCGTAGGTTCCCTAGAGGCCTCTGGAGTACCGCAGGAGCCAGTAGTGTTCTGTAGGGGCCTGTAGGGTTCCTTCCATAGGGGCTGGCAGTGTTCCGTAGGGTCCTCTAGGGTTGAGTAAGTGCCTGCAGGAGTCTGTAGGAGTCTGTGGGATTCTGTAAGGTTGCGGAGGATTCTGCAGGGTTCCGTAGGGACCCGTAGAGTTCCGTAGTGGCTGGTAAAGTTCCGTAGGGCCCTGTGGGGTTCTGTATGGACCTTTAGGGTTCCGTAGGGGCCTGCAGAGTTCCGTAAGTGCCCGCAGGTGTCTGTAGGGGTCTGTAGGGTTCCGTAGGCACCTGCAGTGTTCTGTAGGAGCCCATAGGGTTTTAGTGAGGTTCCGTTGTGTTGCTAAGGGTCTTGTAGAGTGCTGTCGGGTCCTGGAGTATTCTGTAGGGTTCCAGAGGGGCTCGTAGGGTTTCGTCGAAATCTGTAGGGTTCCCTGGGGGCCCATAGAGTCCCGTAGATTTCCGTAGGGTCCTGTAGGTTTCCATAAGCGCCCGCAGAGGTCTGAAGGGGCCCGTACTGTTCCGTGAGGATCCATAGGGTTCCGTAGAGCTTTGTAGGTTCCCTAGAGGCCTCTGGAGTACCGCAGGAGCCAGTAGTGTTCTGTAGGGGCCAGTAGGGTTCCTTCCATAGGAGCTGGCAGTGTTAGGTAGGGGCCTGTAGGGTTGAGTAAGTGCCCGCAGAAGTCTGTAGGAGTCTGTGGGATTCTGTAAGGTTGCGGAGGGTTCTGCAGGGTTCCGTAGGGACCTGTAGAGTTCCGTAGTGGCTGGTAAATTTCCGTAGGGCCCTGTGGGGTTCTGTATGGACCTGTAGGGTTCCGTAGGGGCCTGCAGGGTTCCGTAAGTGCCCGCAGGTGTCTGTAGGGTTCCGTAGGGGTCTGTAGGGTTCCGTAGGCGCCTGCAGTGTTCTGTAGGAGCCCATAGGGTTTTAGTGAGGTTCCGTTGTGTTGCTAAGGGTCTTGTAGAGTGCTGTCGGGTCCTGGAGTATTCTGTAGGGTTCCAGAGGGGCTCGTAGGGTTCCATCGAAATCTGTAGGGTTCCCTAGGGGCCCATAGAGTCCCGTAGATTTCCGTAGGGGCCTGTAGGGTTGTGTAAGTGCCCGCAGGGGTTGGTAGGAGCTTGTAGGGTGCCATATGTTTCCGAAGGGTTGTGTAGGGTTCCGTAGGGGCCTGTGGTGTTCCCTAGGGGCCTGTAGAGTCTCGTACAGTTCCGTAGGGTCCTGTAGGTTTCCATAAGCGCCCGCAGAGGTCTGAAGGGGCCCGTACTGTTCCGTGAGGATCCATAGGGCTCCGTAGAGCTTTGTAGGTTCCCTAGAGGCCTCTGGAGTACCGCAGGAGCCAGTAGTGTTCTGTAGGGGCCCGTAGGGTTCCTTCCATAGGAGCTGGTAGTGTTCCGTAGGGTACTCTAGGGTTGAGTAAGTGCCCGCAGGAGTCTGTAGGAATCCGTGGGATTCTGTAAGGTTCTGGAGGGTTCTGCAGGGTTCCCTAGGGGCCCGTAGAGTTCCGTAGTGGCTGGTAAAGTACCCTAGGGCCCTGTACCATTCCGTAACTGCCTGCAAGGGTCTTTAGGCTTCCGTAGGGGCTGGGAGGGTTCCGTAAAGTTCCGTGGGTTCCTGCAGAGTTCTGCAAGTGCCCGCAAGGGCCTGTAGGGGCCCACAGTGTTTCTGTCAGGTTCCGTAGAGTTCTGTAGGGGCCATATTTTTCTGTAGTGGCTGGTAGTATTCTGTAGGGGTCTGTAGGGTTCCGTAGGCGCCTGCAGTGTTCTGTAGGAGCCCATAGGGTTTTAGTGAGGTTCCGTTGTGTTGCTAAGGGTCTTGTAGAGTGCTGTCGGGTCCTGGAGTATTCTGTAGGGTTCCAGAGGGGCTCGTAGGGTTCCGTCGAAATCTGAAGGGTTCCCTAGGGGCCCGTAGAGTCCCGTAGATGTCCGTAGGGGCCTGTAGGGTTGTGTAAGTGCCCGCAGGGGTTGGTAGGAGCTTGTAGGGTGCCATATGTTTCCGAAGGGTTGTGTAGGGTTCCGTAGGGGCCTGTGGTGTTCCCTAGGGGCCTGTAGAGTCTCGTACAGTTCCGTAGGGTCCTGTAGGTTTCCATAAGCGCCCGCAGAGGTCTGAAGGGGCCCGTACTGTTCCGTGAGGATCCATAGGGCTCCGTAGAGCTTTGTAGGTTCCCTAGAGGCCTCTGGAGTACCGCAGGAGCCAGTAGTGTTCTGTAGGGGCCCGTAGGGTTCCTTCCATAGGAGCTGGCAGTGTTCCGTAGGGTACTCTAGGGTTGAGTAAGTGCCCGCAGGAGTCTGTAGGAATCCGTGGGATTCTGTAAGGTTCTGGAGGGTTCTGCAGGGTTCCCTAGGGGCCCGTAGAGTTCCGTAGTGGCTGGTAAAGTACCCTAGGGCCCTGTACCATTCCGTAACTGCCTGCAAGGGTCTTTAGGCTTCCGTAGGGGCTGGGAGGGTTCCGTAAAGTTCCGTGGGTTCCTGCAGAGTTCTGCAAGTGCCCGCAAGGGCCTGTAGGGGCCCACAGTGTTTCTGTCAGGTTCCGTAGAGTTCTGTAGGGGCCATATTTTTCTGTAGTGGCTGGTAGTATTCTGTAGGGGTCTGTAGGGTTCCGTAGGCGCCTGCAGTGTTCTGTAGGAGCCCATAGGGTTTTAGTGAGGTTCCGTTGTGTTGCTAAGGGTCTTGTAGAGTGCTGTCGGGTCCTGGAGTATTCTGTAGGGTTCCAGAGGGGCTCGTAGGGTTCCGTCGAAATCTGAAGGGTTCCCTAGGGGCCCGTAGAGTCCCGTAGATGTCCGTAGGGGCCTGTAGGGTTGTGTAAGTGCCCGCAGGGGTTGGTAGGAGCTTGTAGGGTGCCATATGTTTCCGAAGGGTTGTGTAGGGTTCCGTAGGGGCCTGTGGTGTTCCCTAGGGGCCTGTAGAGTCTCGTACAGTTCCGTAGGGTCCTGTAGGTTTCCATAAGCGCCCGCAGAGGTCTGAAGGGGTCCGTACTGTTCCGTAAGGATCCATAGGGTTCCGTAGAGCTTCGTAGGTTCCCTAGAGGCCTCTGGAGTACCGCAGGAGCCAGTAGTGTTCCGTAGAGTCCTCTAGGGTTGAGTAAGTGCCCGCAGGAGTCTGTAGGAGTCTGTGGGATTCTGTAAGGTTGCGGAGGGTTCTGCAGGGTTCCGTAGGGACCCGTAGAGTTCTGTAGTGGCTGGTAAAGTTCCGTAGGGCCCTGTGGGGTTCTGTATGGACCTGTAGGGTTCCGTAGGGGCCTGCAGGGTTCCGTAAGTGCCCGCAGGTGTCTGTAGGGGTCTGTAGGGTTCCATAGGCACCTGCAGTGTTCTGTAGGAGCCCATAGGGTTTTAGTGAGGTTCCGTTGTGTTGCTAAGGGTCTTGTAGAGTGCTGTCGGGTCCTGGAGTATTCTGTAGGGTTCCAGAGGGGCTCGTAGGGTTTCGTCGAAATCTGTAGGGTTCCCTAGGGGCCCGTAGAGTCCCGTAGATTTCCGTAGTGGCCTGTAGGGTTGTGTAAGTGCCCGCAGGGGTTGGTAGGAGCTTGTAGGGTGCCATATGTTTCCAGAGGGTTGTGTAGGGTTCCGTAAGGGCCTGTGGTGTTCTCTAGGGGCCTATAGAGTCTCGTACAGTTCCGTAGGGTCCTGTAGGTTTCCATAAGCGCCCGCAGAGGTCTGAAGGGGCCCGTACTGTTCCGTGAGGATCCATAGGGTTCCGTAGAGCTTCGTAGGTTCCCTAGAGGCCTCTGGAGTACCGCAGGAGCCAGTAGTGTTCCGTAGAGTCCTCTAGGGTTGAGTAAGTGCCCGCAGGAGTCTGTAGGAATCCGTGGGATTCTGTAAGGTTCTGGAGGGTTCTGCAGGGTTCCCTAGGGGCCCGTAGAGTTCCGTAGTGGCTGGTAAAGTACCCTAGGGCCCTGTACCATTCCGTAACTGCCTGCAAGGGTCTTTAGGCTTCCGTAGGGGCTGGGAGGGTTCCGTAAAGTTCCGTGGGTTCCTGCAGAGTTCTGCAAGTGCCCGCAAGAGCCTGTAGGGGTGCACAGTGTTTCTATCAGGTTCCGTAGAGTTCCGTAGGGGCCATATTTTTCTGTAGTGGCTGGTAGTATTCTGTAGGGGTCTGTAGGGTTCCGTAGGCGCCTGCAGTGTTCTGTAGGAGCCCATAGGGTTTTAGTGAGGTTCCGTTGTGTTGCTAAGGGTCTTGTAGAGTGCTGTCGGGTCCTGGAGTATTCTGTAGGGTTCCAGAGGGGCTCGTAGGGTACTGTCGAAATCTGTAGGGTTCCCTAGGGGCCCATAGAGTCCCGTAGATTTCCGTAGGGGCCTGTAGGGTTGTGTAAGTGCCCGCAGGGGTTGGTAGGAGCTTATAGGGTTCCATAAGTTTCCAGAGGGTTGTGTAGGGTTCCGTAGGGGCCTGTGGTGTTCCCTAGGGGCCTGTAGAGTCTCGTACAGTTCCGTAGGGTCCTGTAGGTTTCCATAAGCGCCCGCAGAGGTCTGAAGGGGCCCGTACTGTTCCGTAAGGATCCATAGGGCTCCGTAGAGCTTCGTAGGTTCCCTAGAGGCCTCTGGAGTACCGCAGGAGCCAGTAGTGTTCTGTAGGGGCCCGTAGGGTTCCTTCCATAGGAGCTGGCAGTGTTCCGTAGGGTCCTCTAGGGTTGAGTAAGTGCCCGCAGGAGTCTGTAGGAATCCGTGGGATTCTGTAAGGTTCTGGAGGGTTCTGCAGGGTTCCCTAGGGGCCCGTAGAGTTCCGTAGTGGCTGGTAAAGTACCCTAGGGCCCTGTACCATTCCGTAACTGCCTGCAAGGGTCTTTAGGCTTCCGTAGGGGCTGGGAGGGTTCCGTAAAGTTCTGTGGGTTCCTGCAGAGTTCTGCAAGTGCCCGCAAGGGCCTGTAGGGGCCCACAGTGTTTCTGTCAGGTTCCGTAGAGTTCTGTAGGGGCCATATTTTTCTGTAGTGGCTGGTAGTATTCTGTAGGGGTCTGTAGGGTTCCGTAGGCGCCTGCAGTGTTCTGTAGGAGCCCATAGGGTTTTAGTGAGGTTCCGTTGTGTTGCTAAGGGTCTTGTAGAGTGCTGTCGGGTCCTGGAGTATTCTGTAGGGTTCCAGAGGGGCTCGTAGGGTTCCATCGAAATCTGTAGGGTTCCCTAGGGGCCCATAGAGTCCCGTAGATTTCCGTAGGGACCTGTAGGGTTGTGTAAGTGCCCGCAGGGGTTGGTAGGAGCTTATAGGGTTCCATAAGTTTCCAGAGGGTTGTGTAGGGTTCCGTAGGGGCCTGTGGTGTTCCCTAGGGGCCTGTAGAGTCTCGTACAGTTCTGTAAGGGCCTGTGGTGTTCTCTAGGGGCCTGTAGAGTCTCGTACAGTTCCGTAGGGTCCTGTAGGTTTCCATAAGCGCCCGCAGAGGTCTGAAGGGGCCCGTACTGTTCCGTGAGGATCCATAGGGCTCCGTAGAGCTTCGTAGGTTCCCTAGAGGCCTCTGGAGTACCGCAGGAGCCAGTAGTGTTCTGTAGGGGCCCGTAGGGTTCCTTCCATAGGGGCTGGCAGTGTTCCGTAGGGTCCTCTAGGGTTGAGTAAGTGCCTGCAGGAGTCTGTAGGAGTCTGTGGGATTCTGTAAGGTTGCGGAGGATTCTGCAGGGTTCCGTAGGGACCTGTAGAGTTCCGTAGTGGCTGGTAAAGTTCCGTAGGGCCCTGTGGGGTTCTGTATGGACCTGTAGGGTTCCGTAGGGGCCTGCAGAGTTCCGTAAGTGCCCGCAGGTGTCTGTAGGGGTCTGTAGGGTTCTGTAGGCACCTGCAGTGTTCTGTAGGAGCCCATAGGGTTTTAGTGAGGTTCCGTTGTGTTGCTAAGGGTCTTGTAGAGTGCTGTCGGGTCCTGGAGTATTCTGTAGGGTTCCAGAGGGGCTCGTAGGGTTTCGTCGAAATCTGTAGGGTTCCCTAGGGGCCCGTAGAGTCCCGTAGATTTCCGTAGTGGCCTGTAGGGTTGTGTAAGTGCCCGCAGGGGTTGGTAGGAGCTTGTAGGGTGCCATATGTTTCCGGAGGGTTGTGTAGGGTTCCGTAAGGGCCTGTGGTGTTCTCTAGGGGCCTATAGAGTCTCGTACAGTTCCGTAGGGTCCTGTAGGTTTCCATAAGCGCCCGCAGAGGTCTGAAGGGGCCCGTACTGTTCCGTGAGGATCCATAGGGTTCCGTAGAGCTTCGTAGGTTCCCTAGAGGCCTCTGGAGTACCGCAGGAGCCAGTAGTGTTCCGTAGAGTCCTCTAGGGTTGAGTAAGTGCCCGCAGGAGTCTGTAGGAATCCGTGGGATTCTGTAAGGTTCTGGAGGGTTCTGCAGGGTTCCCTAGGGGCCCGTAGAGTTCCGTAGTGGCTGGTAAAGTACCCTAGGGCCCTGTACCATTCCGTAACTGCCTGCAAGGGTCTTTAGGCTTCCGTAGGGGCTGGGAGGGTTCCGTAAAGTTCCGTGGGTTCCTGCAGAGTTCTGCAAGTGCCCGCAAGGGCCTGTAGGGGTGCACAGTGTTTCTATCAGGTTCCGTAGAGTTCCGTAGGGGCCATATTTTTCTGTAGTGGCTGGTAGTATTCTGTAGGGGTCTGTAGGGTTCCGTAGGCGCCTGCAGTGTTCTGTAGGAGCCCATAGGGTTTTAGTGAGGTTCCGTTGTGTTGCTAAGGGTCTTGTAGAGTGCTGTCGGGTCCTGGAGTATTCTGTAGGGTTCCAGAGGGGCTCGTAGGGTACTGTCGAAATCTGTAGGGTTCCCTAGGGGCCCATAGAGTCCCGTAGATTTCCGTAGGGGCCTGTAGGGTTGTGTAAGTGCCCGCAGGGGTTGGTAGGAGCTTATAGGGTTCCATAAGTTTCCAGAGGGTTGTGTAGGGTTCCGTAGGGGCCTGTGGTGTTCCCTAGGGGCCTGTAGAGTCTCGTACAGTTCCGTAAGGGCCTGTGGTGTTCTCTAGGGGCCTGTAGAGTCTCGTACAGTTCCGTAGGGTCCTGTAGGTTTCCATAAGCGCCCGCAGAGGTCTGAAGGGGCCCGTACTGTTCCGTGAGGATCCATAGGGCTCCGTAGAGCTTTGTAGGTTCCCTAGAGGCCTCTGGAGTACCGCAGGAGCCAGTAGTGTTCTGTAGGGGCCAGTAGGGTTCCTTCCATAGGAGCTGGCAGTGTTAGGTAGGGGCCTCTAGGGTTGAGTAAGTGCCTGCAGGAGTCTGTAGGAGTCTGTGGGATTCTGTAAGGTTGCGGAGGATTCTGCAGGGTTCCGTAGGGACCCGTAGAGTTCCGTAGTGGCTGGTAAAGTTCCGTAGGGCCCTGTGGGGTTCTGTATGGACCTGTAGGGTTCCGTAGGGGCCTGCAGAGTTCCGTAAGTGCCCGCAGGTGTCTGTAGGGGTCTGTAGGGTTCCGTAGGCACCTGCAGTGTTCTGTAGGAGCCCATAGGGTTTTAGTGAGGTTCCGTTGTGTTGCTAAGGGTCTTGTAGAGTGCTGTCGGGTCCTGGAGTATTCTGTAGGGTTCCAGAGGGGCTCGTAGGGTACTGTCGAAATCTGTAGGGTTCCCTAGGGGCCCGTAGAGTCCCGTAGATTTCCGTAGTGGCCTGTAGGGTTGTGTAAGTGCCCGCAGGGGTTGGTAGGAGCTTGTAGGGTGCCATATGTTTCCGGAGGGTTGTGTAGGGTTCCGTAAGGGCCTGTGGTGTTCTCTAGGGGCCTATAGAGTCTCGTACAGTTCCGTAGGGTCCTGTAGGTTTCCATAAGCGCCCGCAGAGGTCTGAAGGGGCCCGTACTGTTCCGTGAGGATCCATAGGGTTCCGTAGAGCTTCGTAGGTTCCCTAGAGGCCTCTGGAGTACCGCAGGAGCCAGTAGTGTTCCATAGAGTCCTCTAGGGTTGAGTAAGTGCCTGCAGGAGTCTGTAGGAATCCGTGGGATTCTGTAAGGTTCTGGAGGGTTCTGCAGGGTTCCCTAGGGGCCCGTAGAGTTCCGTAGTGGCTGGTAAAGTACCCTAGGGCCCTGTACCATTCCGTAACTGCCTGCAAGGGTCTTTAGGCTTCCGTAGGGGCTGGGAGGGTTCCGTAAAGTTCCGTGGGTTCCTGCAGAGTTCTGCAAGTGCCCGCAAGGGCCTGTAGGGGTGCACAGTGTTTCTATCAGGTTCCGTAGAGTTCCGTAGGGGCCATATTTTTCTGTAGTGGCTGGTAGTATTCTGTAGGGGTCTGTAGGGTTCCGTAGGCGCCTGCAGTGTTCTGTAGGAGCCCATAGGGTTTTAGTGAGGTTCCGTTGTGTTGCTAAGGGTCTTGTAGAGTGCTGTCGGGTCCTGGAGTATTCTGTAGGGTTCCAGAGGGGCTCGTAGGGTACTGTCGAAATCTGTAGGGTTCCCTAGGGGCCCATAGAGTCCCGTAGATTTCCGTAGGGGCCTGTAGGGTTGTGTAAGTGCCCGCAGGGGTTGGTAGGAGCTTATAGGGTTCCATAAGTTTCCAGAGGGTTGTGTAGGGTTCCGTAGGGGCCTGTGGTGTTCCCTAGGGGCCTGTAGAGTCTCGTACAGTTCCGTAGGGTCCTGTAGGTTTCCATAAGCGCCCGCAGAGGTCTGAAGGGGCCCGTACTGTTCCGTGAGGATCCATAGGGCTCCGTAGAGCTTCGTAGGTTCCCTAGAGGCCTCTGGAGTACCGCAGGAGCCAGTAGTGTTCTGTAGGGGCCAGTAGGGTTCCTTCCATAGGAGCTGGCAGTGTTAGGTAGGGGCCTGTAGGGTTGAGTAAGTGCCCGCAGAAGTCTGTAGGAGTCTGTGGGATTCTGTAAGGTTTCAGAGGGTTCTGCAGGGTTCCGTAGGGACCTGTAGAGTTCCGTAGTGGCTGGTAAAGTTCCGTAGGGCCCTGTGGGGTTCTGTATGGACCTCTAGGGTTCCGTAGGGGCCTGCAGGGTTCCGTAAGTGCCCGCAGGTGTCTGTAGGGTTCCGTAGGGGTCTGTAGGGTTCCGTAGGCGCCTGCAGTGTTCTGTAGGAGCCCATAGGGTTTTAGTGAGGTTCCGTTGTGTTGCTAAGGGTCTTGTAGAGTGCTGTCGGGTCCTGGAGTATTCTGTAGGGTTCCAGAGGGGCTCGTAGGGTTCCATCGAAATCTGTAGGGTTCCCTAGGGGCCCATAGAGTCCCGTAGATTTCCGTAGGGACCTGTAGGGTTGTGTAAGTGCCCGCAGGGGTTGGTAGGAGCTTATAGGGTTCCATAAGTTTCCAGAGGGTTGTGTAGGGTTCCGTAGGGGCCTGTGGTGTTCCCTAGGGGCCTGTAGAGTCTCGTACAGTTCTGTAAGGGCCTGTGGTGTTCTCTAGGGGCCTGTAGAGTCTCGTACAGTTCCGTAGGGTCCTGTAGGTTTCCATAAGCGCCCGCAGAGGTCTGAAGGGGCCCGTACTGTTCCGTGAGGATCCATAGGGCTCCGTAGAGCTTCGTAGGTTCCCTAGAGGCCTCTGGAGTACCGCAGGAGCCAGTAGTGTTCTGTAGGGGCCCGTAGGGTTCCTTCCATAGGGGCTGGCAGTGTTCCGTAGGGTCCTCTAGGGTTGAGTAAGTGCCTGCAGGAGTCTGTAGGAGTCTGTGGGATTCTGTAAGGTTGCGGAGGATTCTGCAGGGTTCCGTAGGGACCTGTAGAGTTCCGTAGTGGCTGGTAAAGTTCCGTAGGGCCCTGTGGGGTTCTGTATGGACCTGTAGGGTTCCGTAGGGGCCTGCAGAGTTCCGTAAGTGCCCGCAGGTGTCTGTAGGGGTCTGTAGGGTTCTGTAGGCACCTGCAGTGTTCTGTAGGAGCCCATAGGGTTTTAGTGAGGTTCCGTTGTGTTGCTAAGGGTCTTGTAGAGTGCTGTCGGGTCCTGGAGTATTCTGTAGGGTTCCAGAGGGGCTCGTAGGGTTTCGTCGAAATCTGTAGGGTTCCCTAGGGGCCCGTAGAGTCCCGTAGATTTCCGTAGTGGCCTGTAGGGTTGTGTAAGTGCCCGCAGGGGTTGGTAGGAGCTTGTAGGGTGCCATATGTTTCCGGAGGGTTGTGTAGGGTTCCGTAAGGGCCTGTGGTGTTCTCTAGGGGCCTATAGAGTCTCGTACAGTTCCGTAGGGTCCTGTAGGTTTCCATAAGCGCCCGCAGAGGTCTGAAGGGGCCCGTACTGTTCCGTGAGGATCCATAGGGTTCCGTAGAGCTTCGTAGGTTCCCTAGAGGCCTCTGGAGTACCGCAGGAGCCAGTAGTGTTCCGTAGAGTCCTCTAGGGTTGAGTAAGTGCCCGCAGGAGTCTGTAGGAATCCGTGGGATTCTGTAAGGTTCTGGAGGGTTCTGCAGGGTTCCCTAGGGGCCCGTAGAGTTCCGTAGTGGCTGGTAAAGTACCCTAGGGCCCTGTACCATTCCGTAACTGCCTGCAAGGGTCTTTAGGCTTCCGTAGGGGCTGGGAGGGTTCCGTAAAGTTCCGTGGGTTCCTGCAGAGTTCTGCAAGTGCCCGCAAGGGCCTGTAGGGGTGCACAGTGTTTCTATCAGGTTCCGTAGAGTTCCGTAGGGGCCATATTTTTCTGTAGTGGCTGGTAGTATTCTGTAGGGGTCTGTAGGGTTCCGTAGGCGCCTGCAGTGTTCTGTAGGAGCCCATAGGGTTTTAGTGAGGTTCCGTTGTGTTGCTAAGGGTCTTGTAGAGTGCTGTCGGGTCCTGGAGTATTCTGTAGGGTTCCAGAGGGGCTCGTAGGGTACTGTCGAAATCTGTAGGGTTCCCTAGGGGCCCATAGAGTCCCGTAGATTTCCGTAGGGGCCTGTAGGGTTGTGTAAGTGCCCGCAGGGGTTGGTAGGAGCTTATAGGGTTCCATAAGTTTCCAGAGGGTTGTGTAGGGTTCCGTAGGGGCCTGTGGTGTTCCCTAGGGGCCTGTAGAGTCTCGTACAGTTCCGTAAGGGCCTGTGGTGTTCTCTAGGGGCCTGTAGAGTCTCGTACAGTTCCATAGGGTCCTGTAGGTTTCCATAAGCGCCCGCAGAGGTCTGAAGGGGCCCGTACTGTTCCGTGAGGATCCATAGGGCTCCGTAGAGCTTTGTAGGTTCCCTAGAGGCCTCTGGAGTACCGCAGGAGCCAGTAGTGTTCTGTAGGGGCCAGTAGGGTTCCTTCCATAGGAGCTGGCAGTGTTAGGTAGGGGCCTGTAGGGTTGAGTAAGTGCCTGCAGGAGTCTGTAGGAGTCTGTGGGATTCTGTAAGGTTGCGGAGGATTCTGCAGGGTTCCGTAGGGACCCGTAGAGTTCCGTAGTGGCTGGTAAAGTTCCGTAGGGCCCTGTGGGGTTCTGTATGGACCTGTAGGGTTCCGTAGGGGCCTGCAGAGTTCCGTAAGTGCCCGCAGGTGTCTGTAGGGGTCTGTAGGGTTCCGTAGGCACCTGCAGTGTTCTGTAGGAGCCCATAGGGTTTTAGTGAGGTTCCGTTGTGTTGCTAAGGGTCTTGTAGAGTGCTGTCGGGTCCTGGAGTATTCTGTAGGGTTCCAGAGGGGCTCGTAGGGTTTCGTCGAAATCTGTAGGGTTCCCTAGGGGCCCGTAGAGTCCCGTAGATTTCCGTAGTGGCCTGTAGGGTTGTGTAAGTGCCCGCAGGGGTTGGTAGGAGCTTGTAGGGTGCCATATGTTTCCGGAGGGTTGTGTAGGGTTCCGTAAGGGCCTGTGGTGTTCTCTAGGGGCCTATAGAGTCTCGTACAGTTCCGTAGGGTCCTGTAGGTTTCCATAAGCGCCCGCAGAGGTCTGAAGGGGCCCGTACTGTTCCGTGAGGATCCATAGGGTTCCGTAGAGCTTCGTAGGTTCCCTAGAGGCCTCTGGAGTACCGCAGGAGCCAGTAGTGTTCCATAGAGTCCTCTAGGGTTGAGTAAGTGCCTGCAGGAGTCTGTAGGAATCCGTGGGATTCTGTAAGGTTCTGGAGGGTTCTGCAGGGTTCCCTAGGGGCCCGTAGAGTTCCGTAGTGGCTGGTAAAGTACCCTAGGGCCCTGTACCATTCCGTAACTGCCTGCAAGGGTCTTTAGGCTTCCGTAGGGGCTGGGAGGGTTCCGTAAAGTTCCGTGGGTTCCTGCAGAGTTCTGCAAGTGCCCGCAAGGGCCTGTAGGGGTGCACAGTGTTTCTATCAGGTTCCGTAGAGTTCCGTAGGGGCCATATTTTTCTGTAGTGGCTGGTAGTATTCTGTAGGGGTCTGTAGGGTTCCGTAGGCGCCTGCAGTGTTCTGTAGGAGCCCATAGGGTTTTAGTGAGGTTCCGTTGTGTTGCTAAGGGTCTTGTAGAGTGCTGTCGGGTCCTGGAGTATTCTGTAGGGTTCCAGAGGGGCTCGTAGGGTACTGTCGAAATCTGTAGGGTTCCCTAGGGGCCCATAGAGTCCCGTAGATTTCCGTAGGGGCCTGTAGGGTTGTGTAAGTGCCCGCAGGGGTTGGTAGGAGCTTATAGGGTTCCATAAGTTTCCAGAGGGTTGTGTAGGGTTCCGTAGGGGCCTGTGGTGTTCCCTAGGGGCCTGTAGAGTCTCGTACAGTTCCGTAGGGTCCTGTAGGTTTCCATAAGCGCCCGCAGAGGTCTGAAGGGGCCCGTACTGTTCCGTGAGGATCCATAGGGCTCCGTAGAGCTTCGTAGGTTCCCTAGAGGCCTCTGGAGTACCGCAGGAGCCAGTAGTGTTCTGTAGGGGCCAGTAGGGTTCCTTCCATAGGAGCTGGCAGTGTTAGGTAGGGGCCTGTAGGGTTGAGTAAGTGCCCGCAGAAGTCTGTAGGAGTCTGTGGGATTCTGTAAGGTTTCAGAGGGTTCTGCAGGGTTCCGTAGGGACCTGTAGAGTTCCGTAGTGGCTGGTAAAGTTCCGTAGGGCCCTGTGGGGTTCTGTATGGACCTCTAGGGTTCCGTAGGGGCCTGCAGGGTTCCGTAAGTGCCCGCAGGTGTCTGTAGGGTTCCGTAGGGGTCTGTAGGGTTCCGTAGGCGCCTGCAGTGTTCTGTAGGAGCCCATAGGGTTTTAGTGAGGTTCCGTTGTGTTGCTAAGGGTCTTGTAGAGTGCTGTCGGGTCCTGGAGTATTCTGTAGGGTTCCAGAGGGGCTCGTAGGGTTCCATCGAAATCTGTAGGGTTCCCTAGGGGCCCATAGAGTCCCGTAGATTTCCGTAGGGGCCTGTAGGGTTGTGTAAGTGCCCGCAGGGGTTGGTAGGAGCTTATAGGGTTCCATAAGTTTCCAGAGGGTTGTGTAGGGTTCCGTAGGGGCCTGTGGTGTTCCCTAGGGGCCTGTAGAGTCTCGTACAGTTCTGTAAGGGCCTGTGGTGTTCTCTAGGGGCCTGTAGAGTCTCGTACAGTTCCGTAGGGTCCTGTAGGTTTCCATAAGCGCCCGCAGAGGTCTGAAGGGGCCCGTACTGTTCCGTGAGGATCCATAGGGCTCCGTAGAGCTTCGTAGGTTCCCTAGAGGCCTCTGGAGTACCGCAGGAGCCAGTAGTGTTCTGTAGGGGCCCGTAGGGTTCCTTCCATAGGGGCTGGCAGTGTTCCGTAGGGTCCTCTAGGGTTGAGTAAGTGCCTGCAGGAGTCTGTAGGAGTCTGTGGGATTCTGTAAGGTTGCGGAGGATTCTGCAGGGTTCCGTAGGGACCCGTAGAGTTCCGTAGTGGCTGGTAAAGTTCCGTAGGGCCCTGTGGGGTTCTGTATGGACCTGTAGGGTTCCGTAGGGGCCTGCAGGGTTCCGTAAGTGCCCGCAGGTGTCTGTAGGGTTCCGTAGGGGTCTGTAGGGTTCCGTAGGCACCTGCAGTGTTCTGTAGGAGCCCATAGGGTTTTAGTGAGGTTCCGTTGTGTTGCTAAGGGTCTTGTAGAGTGCTGTCGGGTCCTGGAGTATTCTGTAGGGTTCCAGAGGGGCTGGTAGGGTTTCGTCGAAATCTGTAGGGTTCCCTAGGGGCCCGTAGAGTCCCGTAGATTTCCGTAGTGGCCTGTAGGGTTGTGTAAGTGCTCGCAGGGGTTGGTAGGAGCTTGTAGGGTGCCATATGTTTCTGGAGGGTTGTGTAGGGTTCCGTAGGGGCCTGTGGTGTTCCCTAGGGGCCTGTAGAGTCTCGTACAGTTCCGTAGGGTCCTGTAGGTTTCCATAAGCGCCCGCAGAGGTCTGAAGGGGCCCGTACTGTTCCGTAAGGATCCATAGGGTTCCGTAGAGCTTCGTAGGTTCCCTAGAGGCCTCTGGAGTACCGCAGGAGCCAGTAGTGTTCCGTAGAGTCCTCTAGGGTTGAGTAAGTGCCCGCAGGAGTCTGTAGGAGTCTGTGGGATTCTGTAAGGTTGCGGAGGGTTCTGCAGGGTTCCGTAGGGACCCGTAGAGTTCTGTAGTGGCTGGTAAAGTTCCGTAGGGCCCTGTGGGGTTCTGTATGGACCTGTAGGGTTCCGTAGGGGCCTGCAGGGTTCCGTAAGTGCCCGCAGGTGTCTGTAGGGGTCTGTAGGGTTCCGTAGGCGCCTGCAGTGTTCTGTAGGAGCCCATAGGGTTTTAGTGAGGTTCCGTTGTGTTGCTAAGGGTCTTGTAGAGTGCTGTCGGGTCCTGGAGTATTCTGTAGGGT
Source organism: Numenius arquata (assembly GCF_964106895.1). Lineage (NCBI taxonomy): Eukaryota > Metazoa > Chordata > Aves > Charadriiformes > Scolopacidae > Numenius > Numenius arquata. The sequence goes on from NW_027414809.1 coordinate 35,411, forward strand.
TCCAGAGGGGCTCGTAGGGTTTCGTCGAAATCTGAAGGGTTCCCTAGGGGCCCGTAGAGTCCCGTAGATTTCCGTAGTGGCCTGTAGGGTTGTGTAAGTGCCCGCAGGGGTTGGTAGGAGCTTGTAGGGTGCCATATGTTTCCAGAGGGTTGTGTAGGGTTCCGTAAGGGCCTGTGGTGTTCTCTAGGGGCCTATAGAGTCTCGTACAGTTCCGTAGGGTCCTGTAGGTTTCCATAAGCGCCCGCAGAGGTCTGAAGGGGCCCGTACTGTTCCGTGAGGATCCATAGGGTTCCGTAGAGCTTCGTAGGTTCCCAAGAGGCCTCTGGAGTACCGCAGGAGCCAGTAGTGTTCCGTAGAGTCCTCTAGGGTTGAGTAAGTGCCCGCAGGAGTCTGTAGGAATCCGTGGGATTCTGTAAGGTTCTGGAGGGTTCTGCAGGGTTCCCTAGGGGCCCGTAGAGTTCCGTAGTGGCTGGTAAAGTACCCTAGGGCCCTGTACCATTCCGTAACTGCCTGCAAGGGTCTTTAGGCTTCCGTAGGGGCTGGGAGGGTTCCGTAAAGTTCCGTGGGTTCCTGCAGAGTTCTGCAAGTGCCCGCAAGGGCCTGTAGGGGTGCACAGTGTTTCTATCAGGTTCCGTAGAGTTCCGTAGGGGCCATATTTTTCTGTAGTGGCTGGTAGTATTCTGTAGGGGTTTGTAGGGTTCCGTAGGCGCCTGCAGTGTTCTGTAGGAGCCCATAGGGTTTTAGTGAGGTTCCGTTGTGTTGCTAAGGGTCTTGTAGAGTGCTGTCGGGTCCTGGAGTATTCTGTAGGGTTCCAGAGGGGCTCGTAGGGTACTGTCGAAATCTGTAGGGTTCCCTAGGGGCCCATAGAGTCCCGTAGATTTCCGTAGGGGCCTGTAGGGTTGTGTAAGTGCCCGCAGGGGTTGGTAGGAGCTTATAGGGTTCCCTAAGTTTCCAGAGGGTTGTGTAGGGTTCCGTAGGGGCCTGTGGTGTTCCCTAGGGGCCTGTAGAGTCTCGTACAGTTCCGTAAGGGCCTGTGGTGTTCTCTAGGGGCCTGTAGAGTCTCGTACAGTTCCGTAGGGTCCTGTAGGTTTCCATAAGCGCCCGCAGAGGTCTGAAGGGGCCCGTACTGTTCCGTGAGGATCCATAGGGCTCCGTAGAGCTTTGTAGGTTCCCTAGAGGCCTCTGGAGTACCGCAGGAGCCAGTAGTGTTCTGTAGGGGCCAGTAGGGTTCCTTCCATAGGAGCTGGCAGTGTTACGTAGGGGCCTGTAGGGTTGTGTAAGTGCCCGCAGAAGTCTGTAGGAGTCTGTGGGATTCTGTAAGGTTGCGGAGGGTTCTGCAGGGTTCCGTAGGGACCTGTAGAGTTCCGTAGTGGCTGGTAAAGTTCCCTAGGGCCCTTTGGGGTTCTGTATGGACCTGTAGGGTTCCGTAGGGGCCTGCAGGGTTCCGTAAGTGCCCGCAGGTGTCTGTAGGGTTCCGTAGGGGTCTGTAGGGTTCCGTAGGCGCCTGCAGTGTTCTGTAGGAGCCCATAGGGTTTTAGTGAGGTTCCGTTGTGTTGCTAAGGGTCTTGTAGAGTGCTGTCGGGTCCTGGAGTATTCTGTAGGGTTCCAGAGGGGCTCGTAGGGTTTCGTCGAAATCTGTAGGGTTCCCTAGGGGCCCATAGAGTCTCGTAGATTTCCGTAGGGACCTGTAGGGTTGTGTAAGTGCCCGCAGGGGTTGGTAGGAGCTTATAGGGTTCCATAAGTTTCCAGAGGGTTGTGTAGGGTTCCGTAGGGGCCTGTGGTGTTCCCTAGGGGCCTGTAGAGTCTCGTACAGTTCTGTAAGGGCCTGTGGTGTTCTCTAGGGGCCTGTAGAGTCTCGTACAGTTCCGTAGGGTCCTGTAGGTTTCCATAAGCGCCCGCAGAGGTCTGAAGGGGCCCGTACTGTTCCGTGAGGATCCATAGGGCTCCGTAGAGCTTCGTAGGTTCCCTAGAGGCCTCTGGAGTACCGCAGGAGCCAGTAGTGTTCTGTAGGGGCCCGTAGGGTTCCTTCCATAGGGGCTGGCAGTGTTCCGTAGGGTCCTCTAGGGTTGAGTAAGTGCCTGCAGGAGTCTGTAGGAGTCTGTGGGATTCTGTAAGGTTGCGGAGGATTCTGCAGGGTTCCGTAGGGACCCGTAGAGTTCCGTAGTGGCTGGTAAAGTTCCGTAGGGCCCTGTGGGGTTCTGTATGGACCTCTAGGGTTCCGTAGGGGCCTGCAGGGTTCCGTAAGTGCCCGCAGGTGTCTGTAGGGTTCCGTAGGGGTCTGTAGGGTTCCGTAGGCACCTGCAGTGTTCTGTAGGAGCCCATAGGGTTTTAGTGAGGTTCCGTTGTGTTGCTAAGGGTCTTGTAGAGTGCTGTCGGGTCCTGGAGTATTCTGTAGGGTTCCAGAGGGGCTGGTAGGGTTTCGTCGAAATCTGAAGGGTTCCCTAGGGGCCCGTAGAGTCCCGTAGATTTCCGTAGTGGCCTGTAGGGTTGTGTAAGTGCTCGCAGGGGTTGGTAGGAGCTTGTAGGGTGCCATATGTTTCCGGAGGGTTGTGTAGGGTTCCGTAGGGGCCTGTGGTGTTCACTAGGGGCCTGTAGAGTCTCGTACAGTTCCGTAGGGTCCTGTAGGTTTCCATAAGCGCCCGCAGAGGTCTGAAGGGGCCCGTACTGTTCCGTAAGGATCCATAGGGTTCCGTAGAGCTTCGTAGGTTCCCTAGAGGCCTCTGGAGTACCGCAGGAGCCAGTAGTGTTCCGTAGAGTCCTCTAGGGTTGAGTAAGTGCCCGCAGGAGTCTGTAGGAGTCTGTGGGATTCTGTAAGGTTGCGGAGGGTTCTGCAGGGTTCCGTAGGGACCCGTAGAGTTCCGTAGTGGCTGGTAAAGTTCCGTAGGGCCCTGTGGGGTTCTGTATGGACCTGTAGGGTTCCGTAGGGGCCTGCAGGGTTCCGTAAGTGCCCGCAGGTGTCTGTAGGGGTCTGTAGGGTTCCGTAGGCACCTGCAGTGTTCTGTAGGAGCCCATAGGGTTTTAGTGAGGTTCCGTTGTGTTGCTAAGGGTCTTGTAGAGTGCTGTCGGGTCCTGGAGTATTCTGTAGGGTTCCAGAGGGTCTCGTAGGGTTTCGTCGAAATCTGTAGGGTTCCCTAGGGGCCCGTAGAGTCCCGTAGATTTCCGTAGTGGCCTGTAGGGTTGTGTAAGTGCCCGCAGGGGTTGGTAGGAGCTTGTAGGGTGCCATATGTTTCCGGAGGGTTGTGTAGGGTTCCGTAAGGGCCTGTGGTGTTCTCTAGGGGCCTATAGAGTCTCGTACAGTTCCGTAGGGTCCTGTAGGTTTCCATAAGCGCCCGCAGAGGTCTGAAGGGGCCCGTACTGTTCCGTGAGGATCCATAGGGTTCCGTAGAGCTTCGTAGGTTCCCTAGAGGCCTCTGGAGTACCGCAGGAGCCAGTAGTGTTCCGTAGAGTCCTCTAGGGTTGAGTAAGTGCCCGCAGGAGTCTGTAGGAATCCGTGGGATTCTGTAAGGTTCTGGAGGGTTCTGCAGGGTTCCCTAGGGGCCCGTAGAGTTCCGTAGTGGCTGGTAAAGTACCCTAGGGCCCTGTACCATTCCGTAACTGCCTGCAAGGGTCTTTAGGCTTCCGTAGGGGCTGGGAGGGTTCCGTAAAGTTCCGTGGGTTCCTGCAGAGTTCTGCAACTGCCCGCAAGGGCCTGTAGGGGTGCACAGTGTTTCTATCAGGTTCCGTAGAGTTCCGTAGGGGCCATATTTTTCTGTAGTGGCTGGTAGTATTCTGTAGGGGTCTGTAGGGTTCCGTAGGCGCCTGCAGTGTTCTGTAGGAGCCCATAGGGTTTTAGTGAGGTTCCGTTGTGTTGCTAAGGGTCTTGTAGAGTGCTGTCGGGTCCTGGAGTATTCTGTAGGGTTCCAGAGGGGCTCGTAGGGTACTGTCGAAATCTGTAGGGTTCCCTAGGGGCCCATAGAGTCCCGTAGATTTCCGTAGGGGCCTGTAGGGTTGTGTAAGTGCCCGCAGGGGTTGGTAGGAGCTTATAGGGTTCCATAAGTTTCCAGAGGGTTGTGTAGGGTTCCGTAGGGGCCTGTGGTGTTCCCTAGGGGCCTGTAGAGTCTCGTACAGTTCCGTAAGGGCCTGTGGTGTTCTCTAGGGGCCTGTAGAGTCTCGTACAGTTCCGTAGGGTCCTGTAGGTTTCCATAAGCGCCCGCAGAGGTCTGAAGGGGCCCGTACTGTTCCGTGAGGATCCATAGGGCTCCGTAGAGCTTCGTAGGTTCCCTAGAGGCCTCTGGAGTACCGCAGGAGCCAGTAGTGTTCTGTAGGGGCCCGTAGGGTTCCTTCCATAGGGGCTGGCAGTGTTCCGTAGGGTCCTCTAGGGTTGAGTAAGTGCCTGCAGGAGTCTGTAGGAGTCTGTGGGATTCTGTAAGGTTGCGGAGGATTCTGCAGGGTTCCGTAGGGACCCGTAGAGTTCCGTAGTGGCTGGTAAAGTTCCGTAGGGCCCTGTGGGGTTTGTATGGACCTCTAGGGTTCCGTAGGGGCCTGCAGGGTTCCGTAAGTGCCCGCAGGTGTCTGTAGGGTTCCGTAGGGGTCTGTAGGGTTCCGTAGGCACCTGCAGTGTTCTGTAGGAGCCCATAGGGTTTTAGTGAGGTTCCGTTGTGTTGCTAAGGGTCTTGTAGAGTGCTGTCGGGTCCTGGAGTATTCTGTAGGGTTCCAGAGGGGCTCGTAGGGTTTCGACGAAATCTGTAGGGTTCCCTAGGGGCCCGTAGAGTCCCGTAGATTTCCATAGTGGCCTGTAGGGTTGTGTAAGTGCCCGCAGGGGTTGGTAGGAGCTTGTAGGGTGCCATATGTTTCCGGAGGGTTGTGTAGGGTTCCGTAGGGGCCTGTGGTGTTCTCTAGGGGCCTATAGAGTCTCGTACAGTTCCGTAGGGTCCTGTAGGTTTCCATAAGCGCCCGCAGAGGTCTGAAGGGGCCCGTACTGTTCCGTGAGGATCCATAGGGTTCCGTAGAGCTTCGTAGGTTCCCTAGAGGCCTCTGGAGTACCGCAGGAGCCAGTAGTGTTCCGTAGAGTCCTCTAGGGTTGAGTAAGTGCCCGCAGGAGTCTGTAGGAATCCGTGGGATTCTGTAAGGTTCTGGAGGGTTCTGCAGGGTTCCCTAGGGGCCCGTAGAGTTCCGTAGTGGCTGGTAAAGTACCCTAGGGCCCTGTACCATTCCGTAACTGCCTGCAAGGGTCTTTAGGCTTCCGTAGGGGCTGGGAGGGTTCCGTAAAGTTCCGTGGGTTCCTGCAGAGTTCTGCAAGTGCCCGCAAGGGCCTGTAGGGGTGCACAGTGTTTCTATCAGGTTCCGTAGAGTTCCGTAGGGGCCATATTTTTCTGTAGTGGCTGGTAGTATTCTGTAGGGGTCTGTAGGGTTCCGTAGGCGCCTGCAGTGTTCTGTAGGAGCCCATAGGGTTTTAGTGAGGTTCCGTTGTGTTGCTAAGGGTCTTGTAGAGTGCTGTCGGGTCCTGGAGTATTCTGTAGGGTTCCAGAGGGGCTCGTAGGGTACTGTCGAAATCTGTAGGGTTCCCTAGGGGCCCATAGAGTCCCGTAGATTTCCGTAGGGGCCTGTAGGGTTGTGTAAGTGCCCGCAGGGGTTGGTAGGAGCTTATAGGGTTCCATAAGTTTCCAGAGGGTTGTGTAGGGTTCCGTAGGGGCCTGTGGTGTTCCCTAGGGGCCTGTAGAGTCTCGTACAGTTCCGTAAGGGCCTGTGGTGTTCTCTAGGGGCCTGTAGAGTCTCGTACAGTTCCGTAGGGTCCTGTAGGTTTCCATAAGCGCCCGCAGAGGTCTGAAGGGGCCCGTACTGTTCCGTGAGGATCCATAGGGCTCCGTAGAGCTTTGTAGGTTCCCTAGAGGCCTCTGGAGTACCGCAGGAGCCAGTAGTGTTCTGTAGGGGCCAGTAGGGTTCCTTCCATAGGAGCTGGCAGTGTTAGGTAGGGGCCTGTAGGGTTGAGTAAGTGCCCGCAGAAGTCTGTAGGAGTCTGTGGGATTCTGTAAGGTTGCGGAGGGTTCTGCAGGGTTCCGTAGGGACCTGTAGAGTTCCGTAGTGGCTGGTAAATTTCCGTAGGGCCCTGTGGGGTTCTGTATGGACCTGTAGGGTTCCGTAGGGGCCTGCAGGGTTCCGTAAGTGCCCGCAGGTGTCTGTAGGGTTCCGTAGGGGTCTGTAGGGTTCCGTAGGCGCCTGCAGTGTTCTGTAGGAGCCCATAGGGTTTTAGTGAGGTTCCGTTGTGTTGCTAAGGGTCTTGTAGAGTGCTGTCGGGTCCTGGAGTATTCTGTAGGGTTCCAGAGGGGCTGGTAGGGTTTCGTCGAAATCTGTAGGGTTCCCTAGGGGCCCGTAGAGTCCCGTAGATTTCCGTAGTGGCCTGTAGGGTTGTGTAAGTGCCCGCAGGGGTTGGTAGGAGCTTGTAGGGTGCCATATGTTTCCGGAGGGTTGTGTAGGGTTCCGTAGGGGCCTGTGGTGTTCCCTAGGGGCCTGTAGAGTCTCGTACAGTTCCGTAGGGTCCTGTAGGTTTCCATAAGCGCCCGCAGAGGTCTGAAGGGGCCCGTACTGTTCCGTAAGGATCCATAGGGCTCCGTAGAGCTTCGTAGGTTCCCTAGAGGCCTCTGGAGTACCGCAGGAGCCAGTAGTGTTCTGTAGGGGCCCGTAGGGTTCCTTCCATAGGAGCTGGCAGTGTTCCGTAGGGTCCTCTAGGGTTGAGTAAGTGCCCGCAGGAGTCTGTAGGAATCCGTGGGATTCTGTAAGGTTCTGGAGGGTTCTGCAGGGTTCCCTAGGGGCCCGTAGAGTTCCGTAGTGGCTGGTAAAGTACCCTAGGGCCCTGTACCATTCCGTAACTGCCTGCAAGGGTCTTTAGGCTTCCGTAGGGGCTGGGAGGGTTCCGTAAAGTTCCGTGGGTTCCTGCAGAGTTCTGCAAGTGCCCGCAAGGGCCTGTAGGGGTGCACAGTGTTTCTATCAGGTTCCGTAGAGTTCCGTAGGGGCCATATTTTTCTGTAGTGGCTGGTAGTATTCTGTAGGGGTCTGTAGGGTTCCGTAGGCGCCTGCAGTGTTCTGTAGGAGCCCATAGGGTTTTAGTGAGGTTCCGTTGTGTTGCTAAGGGTCTTGTAGAGTGCTGTCGGGTCCTGGAGTATTCTGTAGGGTTCCAGAGGGGCTCGTAGGGTACTGTCGAAATCTGTAGGGTTCCCTAGGGGCCCATAGAGTCCCGTAGATTTCCGTAGGGGCCTGTAGGGTTGTGTAAGTGCCCGCAGGGGTTGGTAGGAGCTTATAGGGTTCCATAAGTTTCCAGAGGGTTGTGTAGGGTTCCGTAGGGGCCTGTGGTGTTCCCTAGGGGCCTGTAGAGTCTCGTACAGTTCCGTAAGGGCCTGTGGTGTTCTCTAGGGGCCTGTAGAGTCTCGTACAGTTCCGTAGGGTCCTGTAGGTTTCCATAAGCGCCCGCAGAGGTCTGAAGGGGCCCGTACTGTTCCGTGAGGATCCATAGGGCTCCGTAGAGCTTTGTAGGTTCCCTAGAGGCCTCTGGAGTACCGCAGGAGCCAGTAGTGTTCTGTAGGGGCCAGTAGGGTTCCTTCCATAGGAGCTGGCAGTGTTAGGTAGGGGCCTGTAGGGTTGAGTAAGTGCCCGCAGAAGTCTGTAGGAGTCTGTGGGATTCTGTAAGGTTCCAGAGGGTTCTGCAGGGTTCCGTAGGGACCTGTAGAGTTCCGTAGTGGCTGGTAAAGTTCCGTAGGGCCCTGTGGGGTTCTGTATGGACCTCTAGGGTTCCGTAGGGGCCTGCAGGGTTCCGTAAGTGCCCGCAGGTGTCTGTAGGGTTCCGTAGGGGTCTGTAGGGTTCCGTAGGCGCCTGCAGTGTTCTGTAGGAGCCCATAGGGTTTTAGTGAGGTTCCGTTGTGTTGCTAAGGGTCTTGTAGAGTGCTGTCGGGTCCTGGAGTATTCTGTAGGGTTCCAGAGGGGCTCGTAGGGTTTCGTCGAAATCTGTAGGGTTCCCTAGGGGCCCGTAGAGTCCCGTAGATTTCCGTAGTGGCCTGTAGGGTTGTGTAAGTGCCCGCAGGGGTTGGTAGGAGCTTGTAGGGTGCCATATGTTTCCGGAGGGTTGTGTAGGGTTCCGTAGGGGCCTGTGGTGTTCCCTAGGGGCCTGTAGAGTCTCGTACAGTTCCGTAGGGTCCTGTAGGTTTCCATAAGCGCCCGCAGAGGTCTGAAGGGGCCCGTACTGTTCCGTAAGGATCCATAGGGCTCCGTAGAGCTTCGTAGGTTCCCTAGAGGCCTCTGGAGTACCGCAGGAGCCAGTAGTGTTCTGTAGGGGCCCGTAGGGTTCCTTCCATAGGAGCTGGCAGTGTTCCGTAGGGTCCTCTAGGGTTGAGTAAGTGCCCCCAGGAGTCTGTAGGAATCCGTGGGATTCTGTAAGGTTCTGGAGGGTTCTGCAGGGTTCCCTAGGGGCCCGTAGAGTTCCGTAGTGGCTGGTAAAGTACCCTAGGGCCCTGTACCATTCCGTAACTGCCTGCAAGGGTCTTTAGGCTTCCGTAGGGGCTGGGAGGGTTCCGTAAAGTTCCGTGGGTTCCTGCAGAGTTCTGCAAGTGCCCGCAAGGGCCTGTAGGGGCCCACAGTGTTTCTATCAGGTTCCGTAGAGTTCCGTAGGGGCCATATTTTTCTGTAGTGGCTGGTAGTATTCTGTAGGGGTCTGTAGGGTTCCGTAGGCGCCTGCAGTGTTCTGTAGGAGCCCATAGGGTTTTAGTGAGGTTCCGTTGTGTTGCTAAGGGTCTTGTAGAGTGCTGTCGGGTCCTGGAGTATTCTGTAGGGTTCCAGAGGGGCTCGTAGGGTACTGTCGAAATCTGTAGGGTTCCCTAGGGGCCCATAGAGTCCCGTAGATTTCCGTAGGGGCCTGTAGGGTTGTGTAAGTGCCCTCAGGGGTTGGTAGGAGCTTATAGGGTTCCATAAGTTTCCAGAGGGTTGTGTAGGGTTCCGTAGGGGCCTGTGGTGTTCCCTAGGGGCCTGTAGAGTCTCGTACAGTTCCGTAGGGTCCTGTAGGTTTCCATAAGCGCCCGCAGAGGTCTGAAGGGGCCCGTACTGTTCCGTGAGGATCCATAGGGCTCCGTAGAGCTTCGTAGGTTCCCTAGAGGCCTCTGGAGTACCGCAGGAGCCAGTAGTGTTCTGTAGGGGCCAGTAGGGTTCCTTCCATAGGAGCTGGCAGTGTTAGGTAGGGGCCTGTAGGGTTGAGTAAGTGCCCGCAGAAGTCTGTAGGAGTCTGTGGAATTCTGTAAGGTTCCAGAGGGTTCTGCAGGGTTCCGTAGGGACCTGTAGAGTTCCGTAGTGGCTGGTAAAGTTCCGTAGGGCCCTGTGGGGTTCTGTATGGACCTCTAGGGTTCCGTAGGGGTCTGTAGGGTTCCGTAGGCGCCTGCAGTGTTCTGTAGGAGCCCATAGGGTTTTAGTGAGGTTCCGTTGTGTTGCTAAGGGTCTTGTAGAGTGCTGTCGGGTCCTGGAGTATTCTGTAGGGTTCCAGAGGGGCTCGTAGGGTTCCATCGAAATCTGTAGGGTTCCCTAGGGGCCCATAGAGTCCCGTAGATTTCCGTAGGGGCCTGTAGGGTTGTGTAAGTGCCCGCAGGGGTTGGTAGGAGCTTATAGGGTTCCATAAGTTTCCAGAGGGTTGTGTAGGGTTCCGTAGGGGCCTGTGGTGTTCCCTAGGGGCCTGTAGAGTCTCGTACAGTTCTGTAAGGGCCTGTGGTGTTCTCTAGGGGCCTGTAGAGTCTCGTACAGTTCCGTAGGGTCCTGTAGGTTTCCATAAGCGCCCGCAGAGGTCTGAAGGGGCCCGTACTGTTCCGTGAGGATCCATAGGGCTCCGTAGAGCTTTGTAGGTTCCCTAGAGGCCTCTGGAGTACCGCAGGAGCCAGTAGTGTTCTGTAGGGGCCCGTAGGGTTCCTTCCATAGGGGCTGGCAGTGTTCCGTAGGGTCCTCTAGGGTTGAGTAAGTGCCTGCAGGAGTCTGTAGGAGTCTGTGGGATTCTGTAAGGTTGCGGAGGGTTCTGCAGGGTTCCGTAGGGACCTGTAGAGTTCCGTAGTGGCTGGTAAATTTCCGTAGGGCCCTGTGGGGTTCTGTATGGACCTGTAGGGTTCCGTAGGGGCCTGCAGGGTTCCGTAAGTGCCCGCAGGTGTCTGTAGGGTTCCGTAGGGGTCTGTAGGGTTCCGTAGGCGCCTGCAGTGTTCTGTAGGAGCCCATAGGGTTTTAGTGAGGTTCCGTTGTGTTGCTAAGGGTCTTGTAGAGTGCTGTCGGGTCCTGGAGTATTCTGTAGGGTTCCAGAGGGGCTCGTAGGGTTTCGTCGAAATCTGTAGGGTTCCCTAGGGGCCCGTAGAGTCCCGTAGATTTCCGTAGTGGCCTGTAGGGTTGTGTAAGTGCCCGCAGGGGTTGGTAGGAGCTTGTAGGGTGCCATATGTTTCCGGAGGGTTGTGTAGGGTTCCGTAGGGGCCTGTGGTGTTCCCTAGGGGCCTGTAGAGTCTCGTACAGTTCCGTAGGGTCCTGTAGGTTTCCATAAGCGCCCGCAGAGGTCTGAAGGGGCCCGTACTGTTCCGTAAGGATCCATAGGGCTCCGTAGAGCTTCGTAGGTTCCCTAGAGGCCTCTGGAGTACCGCAGGAGCCAGTAGTGTTCTGTAGGGGCCCGTAGGGTTCCTTCCATAGGAGCTGGCAGTGTTCCGTAGGGTCCTCTAGGGTTGAGTAAGTGCCCGCAGGAGTCTGTAGGAATCCGTGGGATTCTGTAAGGTTCTGGAGGGTTCTGCAGGGTTCCGTAGGGGCCCGTAGAGTTCCGTAGTGGCTGGTAAAGTACCCTAGGGCCCTGTACCATTCCGTAACTGCCTGCAAGGGTCTTTAGGCTTCCGTAGGGGCTGGGAGGGTTCCGTAAAGTTCCGTGGGTTCCTGCAGAGTTCTGCAAGTGCCCGCAAGGGCCTGTAGGGGTGCACAGTGTTTCTATCAGGTTCCGTAGAGTTCCGTAGGGGCCATATTTTTCTGTAGTGGCTGGTAGTATTCTGTAGGGGTCTGTAGGGTTCCGTAGGCGCCTGCAGTGTTCTGTAGGAGCCCATAGGGTTTTAGTGAGGTTCCGTTGTGTTGCTAAGGGTCTTGTAGAGTGCTGTCGGGTCCTGGAGTATTCTGTAGGGTTCCAGAGGGCCTCGTAGGGTACTGTCGAAATCTGTAGGGTTCCCTAGGGGCCCATAGAGTCCCGTAGATTTCCGTAGGGGCCTGTAGGGTTGTGTAAGTGCCCGCAGGGGTTGGTAGGAGCTTATAGGGTTCCATAAGTTTCCAGAGGGTTGTGTAGGGTTCCGTAGGGGCCTGTGGTGTTCCCTAGGGGCCTGTAGAGTCTCGTACAGTTCCGTAAGGGCCTGTGGTGTTCTCTAGGGGCCTGTAGAGTCTCGTACAGTTCCGTAGGGTCCTGTAGGTTTCCATAAGCGCCCGCAGAGGTCTGAAGGGGCCCGTACTGTTCCGTAAGGATCCATAGGGCTCCGTAGAGCTTTGTAGGTTCCCTAGAGGCCTCTGGAGTACCGCAGGAGCCAGTAGTGTTCTGTAGGGGCCAGTAGGGTTCCTTCCATAGGAGCTGGCAGTGTTAGGTAGGGGCCTGTAGGGTTGAGTAAGTGCCCGCAGAAGTCTGTAGGAGTCTGTGGGATTCTGTAAGGTTGCGGAGGGTTCTGCAGGGTTCCGTAGGGACCTGTAGAGTTCCGTAGTGGCTGGTAAATTTCCGTAGGGCCCTGTGGGGTTCTGTATGGACCTGTAGGGTTCCGTAGGGGCCTGCAGGGTTCCGTAAGTGCCCGCAGGTGTCTGTAGGGTTCCGTAGGGGTCTGTAGGGTTCCGTAGGCGCCTGCAGTGTTCTGTAGGAGCCCATAGGGTTTTAGTGAGGTTCCATTGTGTTGCTAAGGGTCTTGTAGAGTGCTGTCGGGTCCTGGAGTATTCTGTAGGGTTCCAGAGGGGCTCGTAGGGTTCCATCGAAATCTGTAGGGTTCCCTAGGGGCCCATAGAGTCCCGTAGATTTCCGTAGGGACCTGTAGGGTTGTGTAAGTGCCCGCAGGGGTTGGTAGGAGCTTATAGGGTTCCATAAGTTTCCAGAGGGTTGTGTAGGGTTCCGTAGGGGCCTGTGGTGTTCCCTAGGGGCCTGTAGAGTCTCGTACAGTTCTGTAAGGGCCTGTGGTGTTCTCTAGGGGCCTGTAGAGTCTCGTACAGTTCCGTAGGGTCCTGTAGGTTTCCATAAGCGCCCGCAGAGGTCTGAAGGAGCCCGTACTGTTCCGTGAGGATCCATAGGGCTCCGTAGAGCTTCGTAGGTTCCCTAGAGGCCTCTGGAGTACCGCAGGAGCCAGTAGTGTTCTGTAGGGGCCCGTAGGGTTCCTTCCATAGGGGCTGGCAGTGTTCCGTAGGGTCCTCTAGGGTTGAGTAAGTGCCTGCAGGAGTCTGTAGGAGTCTGTGGGATTCTGTAAGGTTGCGGAGGATTCTGCAGGGTTCCGTAGGGACCCGTAGAGTTCCGTAGTGGCTGGTAAAGTTCCGTAGGGCCCTGTGGGGTTCTGTATGGACCTGTAGGGTTCCGTAGGGGCCTGCAGGGTTTTGTAAGTGCCCGCAGGTGTCTGTAGGGTTCCGTAGGGGTCTGTAGGGTTCCGTAGGCACCTGCAGTGTTCTGTAGGAGCCCATAGGGTTTTAGTGAGGTTCCGTTGTGTTGCTAAGGGTCTTGTAGAGTGCTGTCGGGTCCTGGAGTATTCTGTAGGGTTCCAGAGGGGCTCGTAGGGTTTCGTCGAAATCTGTAGGGTTCCCTAGGGGCCCGTAGAGTCCCGTAGATTTCCGTAGGGGCCTGTAGGGTTGTGTAAGTGCCCGCAGGGGTTGGTAGGAGCTTGTAGGGTGCCATATGTTTCCAGAGGGTTGTGTAGGGTTCCGTAAGGGCCTGTGGTGTTCTCTAGGGGCCTATAGAGTCTCGTACAGTTCCGTAGGGTCCTGTAGGTTTCCATAAGCGCCCGCAGAGGTCTGAAGGGGCCCGTACTGTTCCGTGAGGATCCATAGGGTTCCGTAGAGCTTCGTAGGTTCCCTAGAGGCCTCTGGAGTACCGCAGGAGCCAGTAGTGTTCCGTAGAGTCCTCTAGGGTTGAGTAAGTGCCCGCAGGAGTCTGTAGGAATCCGTGGGATTCTGTAAGGTTCTGGAGGGTTCTGCAGGGTTCCCTAGGGGCCCGTAGAGTTCCGTAGTGGCTGGTAAAGTACCCTAGGGCCCTGTACCATTCCGTAACTGCCTGCAAGGGTCTTTAGGCTTCCGTAGGGGCTGGGAGGGTTCCGTAAAGTTCCGTGGGTTCCTGCAGAGTTCTGCAAGTGCCCGCAAGGGCCTGTAGGGGTGCACAGTGTTTCTATCAGGTTCCGTAGAGTTCCGTAGGGGCCATATTTTTCTGTAGTGGCTGGTAGTATTCTGTAGGGGTCTGTAGGGTTCCGTAGGCGCCTGCAGTGTTCTGTAGGAGCCCATAGGGTTTTAGTGAGGTTCCGTTGTGTTGCTAAGGGTCTTGTAGAGTGCTGTCGGGTCCTGGAGTATTCTGTAGGGTTCCAGAGGGGCTCGTAGGGTACTGTCGAAATCTGTAGGGTTCCCTAGGGGCCCATAGAGTCCCGTAGATTTCCGTAGGGGCCTGTAGGGTTGTGTAAGTGCCCGCAGGGGTTGGTAGGAGCTTATAGGGTTCCATAAGTTTCCAGAGGGTTGTGTAGGGTTCCGTAGGGGCCTGTGGTGTTCCCTAGGGGCCTGTAGAGTCTCGTACAGTTCCGTAGGGTCCTGTAGGTTTCCATAAGCGCCCGCAGAGGTCTGAAGGGGCCCGTACTGTTCCGTGAGGATCCATAGGGCTCCGTAGAGCTTTGTAGGTTCCCTAGAGGCCTCTGGAGTACCGCAGGAGCCAGTAGTGTTCTGTAGGGGCCCGTAGGGTTCCTTCCATAGGAGCTGGCAGTGTTCCGTAGGGTCCTCTAGGGTTGAGTAAGTGCCCCCAGGAGTCTGTAGGAATCCGTGGGATTCTGTAAGGTTCTGGAGGGTTCTGCAGGGTTCCCTAGGGGCCCGTAGAGTTCCGTAGTGGCTGGTAAAGTACCCTAGGGCCCTGTACCATTCCGTAACTGCCTGCAAGGGTCTTTAGGCTTCCGTAGGGGCTGGGAGGGTTCCGTAAAGTTCCGTGGGTTCCTGCAGAGTTCTGCAAGTGCCCGCAAGGGCCTGTAGGGGCCCACAGTGTTTCTGTCAGGTTCCGTAGAGTTCCGTAGGGGCCATATTTTTCTGTAGTGGCTGGTAGTATTCTGTAGGGGTCTGTAGGGTTCCGTAGGCGCCTGCAGTGTTCTGTAGGGGCCCATAGGGTTTTAGTGAGGTTCCGTTGTGTTGCTAAGGGTCTTGTAGAGTGCTGTCGGGTCCTGGAGTATTCTGTAGGGTTCCAGAGGGGCTCGTAGGGTTCCATCGAAATCTGTAGGGTTCCCTAGGGGCCCATAGAGTCCCATAGATTTCCGTAGGGACCTGTAGGGTTGTGTAAGTGCCCGCAGGGGTTGGTAGGAGCTTATAGGGTTCCATAAGTTTCCAGAGGGTTGTGTAGGGTTCCGTAGGGGCCTGTGGTGTTCCCTAGGGGCCTGTAGAGTCTCGTACAGTTCTGTAAGGGCCTGTGGTGTTCTCTAGGGGCCTGTAGAGTCTCGTACAGTTCCGTAGGGTCCTGTAGGTTTCCATAAGCGCCCGCAGAGGTCTGAAGGGGCCCGTACTGTTCCGTGAGGATCCATAGGGCTCCGTAGAGCTTCGTAGGTTCCCTAGAGGCCTCTGGAGTACCGCAGGAGCCAGTAGTGTTCTGTAGGGGCCCGTAGGGTTCCTTCCATAGGGGCTGGCAGTGTTCCGTAGGGTCCTCTAGGGTTGAGTAAGTGCCTGCAGGAGTCTGTAGGAGTCTGTGGGATTCTGTAAGGTTGCGTTGGTTTCTGCAGGGTTCCGTAGGGACCCGTAGAGTTCCGTAGTGGCTGGTAAATTTCCGTAGGGCCCTGTGGGGTTCTGTATGGACCTGTAGGGTTCCGTAGGGGCCTGCAGAGTTCCGTAAGTGCCCGCAGGTGTCTGTAGGGGTCTGTAGGGTTCCGTAGGCACCTGCAGTGTTCTGTAGGAGCCCATAGGGTTTTAGTGAGGTTCCGTTGTGTTGCTAAGGGTCTTGTAGAGTGCTGTCGGGTCCTGGAGTATTCTGTAGGGTTCCAGAGGGGCTCGTAGGGTTTCGTCGAAATCTGTAGGGTTCCCTAGGGGCCCGTAGAGTCCCGTAGATTTCCGTAGTGGCCTGTAGGGTTGTGTAAGTGCCCGCAGGGGTTGGTAGGAGCTTGTAGGGTGCCATATGTTTCCGGAGGGTTGTGTAGGGTTCCGTAAGGGCCTGTGGTGTTCTCTAGGGGCCTATAGAGTCTCGTACAGTTCCGTAGGGTCCTGTAGGTTTCCATAAGCGCCCGCAGAGGTCTGAAGGGGCCCGTACTGTTCCGTGAGGATCCATAGGGTTCCGTAGAGCTTCGTAGGTTCCCTAGAGGCCTCTGGAGTACCGCAGGAGCCAGTAGTGTTCCGTAGAGTCCTCTAGGGTTGAGTAAGTGCCCGCAGGAGTCTGTAGGAATCCGTGGGATTCTGTAAGGTTCTGGAGGGTTCTGCAGGGTTCCCTAGGGGCCCGTAGAGTTCCGTAGTGGCTGGTAAAGTACCCTAGGGCCCTGTACTATTCCGTAACTGCCTGCAAGGGTCTTTAGGCTTCCGTAGGGGCTGGGAGGGTTCCGTAAAGTTCCGTGGGTTCCTGCAGAGCTCTGCAAGTGCCCGCAAGGGCCTGTAGGGGTGCACAGTGTTTCTATCAGGTTCCGTAGAGTTCCGTAGGGGCCATATTTTTCTGTAGTGGCTGGTAGTATTCTGTAGGGGTCTGTAGGGTTCCGTAGGCGCCTGCAGTGTTCTGTAGGAGCCCATAGGGTTTTAGTGAGGTTCCGTTGTGTTGCTAAGGGTCTTGTAGAGTGCTGTCGGGTCCTGGAGTATTCTGTAGGGTTCCAGAGGGGCTCGTAGGGTACTGTCGAAATCTGTAGGGTTCCCTAGGGGCCCATAGAGTCCCGTAGATTTCCGTAGGGGCCTGTAGGGTTGTGTAAGTGCCCGCAGGGGTTGGTAGGAGCTTATAGGGTTCCATAAGTTTCCAGAGGGTTGTGTAGGGTTCCGTAGGGGCCTGTGGTGTTCCCTAGGGGCCTGTAGAGTCTCGTACAGTTCTGTAAGGGCCTGTGGTGTTCTCTAGGGGCCTGTAGAGTCTCGTACAGTTCCGTAGGGTCCTGTAGGTTTCCATAAGCGCCCGCAGAGGTCTGAAGGAGCCCGTACTGTTCCGTGAGGATCCATAGGGCTCCGTAGAGCTTCGTAGGTTCCCTAGAGGCCTCTGGAGTACCGCAGGAGCCAGTAGTGTTCTGTAGGGGCCCGTAGGGTTCCTTCCATAGGGGCTGGCAGTGTTCCGTAGGGTCCTCTAGGGTTGAGTAAGTGCCTGCAGGAGTCTGTAGGAGTCTGTGGGATTCTGTAAGGTTGCGGAGGATTCTGCAGGGTTCCGTAGGGACCCGTAGAGTTCCGTAGTGGCTGGTAAATTTCCGTAGGGCCCTGTGGGGTTCTGTATGGACCTGTAGGGTTCCGTAGGGGCCTGCAGAGTTCCGTAAGTGCCCGCAGGTGTCTGTAGGGGTCTGTAGGGTTCCGTAGGCACCTGCAGTGTTCTGTAGGAGCCCATAGGGTTTTAGTGAGGTTCCGTTGTGTTGCTAAGGGTCTTGTAGAGTGCTGTCGGGTCCTGGAGTATTCTGTAGGGTTCCAGAGGGGCTCGTAGGGTTTCGTCGAAATCTGTAGGGTTCCCTAGGGGCCCGTAGAGTCCCGTAGATTTCCGTAGTGGCCTGTAGGGTTGTGTAAGTGCCCGCAGGGGTTGGTAGGAGCTTGTAGGGTGCCATATGTTTCCGGAGGGTTGTGTAGGGTTCCGTAAGGGCCTGTGGTGTTCTCTAGGGGCCTATAGAGTCTCGTACAGTTCCGTAGGGTCCTGTAGGTTTCCATAAGCGCCCGCAGAGGTCTGAAGGGGCCCGTACTGTTCCGTGAGGATCCATAGGGTTCCGTAGAGCTTCGTAGGTTCCCTAGAGGCCTCTGGAGTACCGCAGGAGCCAGTAGTGTTCCGTAGAGTCCTCTAGGGTTGAGTAAGTGCCCGCAGGAGTCTGTAGGAATCCGTGGGATTCTGTAAGGTTCTGGAGGGTTCTGCAGGGTTCCCTAGGGGCCCGTAGAGTTCCGTAGTGGCTGGTAAAGTACCCTAGGGCCCTGTACTATTCCGTAACTGCCTGCAAGGGTCTTTAGGCTTCCGTAGGGGCTGGGAGGGTTCCGTAAAGTTCCGTGGGTTCCTGCAGAGCTCTGCAAGTGCCCGCAAGGGCCTGTAGGGGTGCACAGTGTTTCTATCAGGTTCCGTAGAGTTCCGTAGGGGCCATATTTTTCTGTAGTGGCTGGTAGTATTCTGTAGGGGTCTGTAGGGTTCCGTAGGCGCCTGCAGTGTTCTGTAGGAGCCCATAGGGTTTTAGTGAGGTTCCGTTGTGTTGCTAAGGGTCTTGTAGAGTGCTGTCGGGTCCTGGAGTATTCTGTAGGGTTCCAGAGGGGCTCGTAGGGTACTGTCGAAATCTGTAGGGTTCCCTAGGGGCCCATAGAGTCCCGTAGATTTCCGTAGGGGCCTGTAGGGTTGTGTAAGTGCCCGCAGGGGTTGGTAGGAGCTTATAGGGTTCCATAAGTTTCCAGAGGGTTGTGTAGGGTTCCGTAGGGGCCTGTGGTGTTCCCTAGGGGCCTGTAGAGTCTCGTACAGTTCTGTAAGGGCCTGTGGTGTTCTCTAGGGGCCTGTAGAGTCTCGTACAGTTCCGTAGGGTCCTGTAGGTTTCCATAAGCGCCCGCAGAGGTCTGAAGGAGCCCGTACTGTTCCGTGAGGATCCATAGGGCTCCGTAGAGCTTCGTAGGTTCCCTAGAGGCCTCTGGAGTACCGCAGGAGCCAGTAGTGTTCTGTAGGGGCCCGTAGGGTTCCTTCCATAGGGGCTGGCAGTGTTCCGTAGGGTCCTCTAGGGTTGAGTAAGTGCCTGCAGGAGTCTGTAGGAGTCTGTGGGATTCTGTAAGGTTGCGGAGGATTCTGCAGGGTTCCGTAGGGACCCGTAGAGTTCCGTAGTGGCTGGTAAAGTTCCGTAGGGCCCTGTGGGGTTCTGTATGGACCTGTAGGGTTCCGTAGGGGCCTGCAGGGTTCCGTAAGTGCCCGCAGGTGTCTGTAGGGTTCCGTAGGGGTCTGTAGGGTTCCGTAGGCACCTGCAGTGTTCTGTAGGAGCCCATAGGGTTTTAGTGAGGTTCCGTTGTGTTGCTAAGGGTCTTGTAGAGTGCTGTCGGGTCCTGGAGTATTCTGTAGGGTTCCAGAGGGGCTCGTAGGGTTTCGTCGAAATCTGTAGGGTTCCCTAGGGGCCCGTAGAGTCCCGTAGATTTCCGTAGTGGCCTGTAGGGTTGTGTAAGTGCCCGCAGGGGTTGGTAGGAGCTTGTAGGGTGCCATATGTTTCCAGAGGGTTGTGTAGGGTTCCGTAAGGGCCTGTGGTGTTCTCTAGGGGCCTATAGAGTCTCGTACAGTTCCGTAGGGTCCTGTAGGTTTCCATAAGCGCCCGCAGAGGTCTGAAGGGGCCCGTACTGTTCCGTGAGGATCCATAGGGTTCCGTAGAGCTTCGTAGGTTCCCTAGAGGCCTCTGGAGTACCGCAGGAGCCAGTAGTGTTCCGTAGAGTCCTCTAGGGTTGAGTAAGTGCCCGCAGGAGTCTGTAGGAATCCGTGGGATTCTGTAAGGTTCTGGAGGGTTCTGCAGGGTTCCCTAGGGGCCCGTAGAGTTCCGTAGTGGCTGGTAAAGTACCCTAGGGCCCTGTACCATTCCGTAACTGCCTGCAAGGGTCTTTAGGCTTCCGTAGGGGCTGGGAGGGTTCCGTAAAGTTCCGTGGGTTCCTGCAGAGTTCTGCAAGTGCCCGCAAGGGCCTGTAGGGGTGCACAGTGTTTCTATCAGGTTCCGTAGAGTTCCGTAGGGGCCATATTTTTCTGTAGTGGCTGGTAGTATTCTGTAGGGGTCTGTAGGGTTCCGTAGGCGCCTGCAGTGTTCTGTAGGAGCCCATAGGGTTTTAGTGAGGTTCCGTTGTGTTGCTAAGGGTCTTGTAGAGTGCTGTCGGGTCCTGGAGTATTCTGTAGGGTTCCAGAGGGGCTCGTAGGGTACTGTCGAAATCTGTAGGGTTCCCTAGGGGCCCATAGAGTCCCGTAGATTTCCGTAGGGGCCTGTAGGGTTGTGTAAGTGCCCGCAGGGGTTGGTAGGAGCTTATAGGGTTCCATAAGTTTCCAGAGGGTTGTGTAGGGTTCCGTAGGGGCCTGTGGTGTTCCCTAGGGGCCTGTAGAGTCTCGTACAGTTCCGTAGGGTCCTGTAGGTTTCCATAAGCGCCCGCAGAGGTCTGAAGGGGCCCGTACTGTTCCGTGAGGATCCATAGGGCTCCGTAGAGCTTTGTAGGTTCCCTAGAGGCCTCTGGAGTACCGCAGGAGCCAGTAGTGTTCTGTAGGGGCCCGTAGGGTTCCTTCCATAGGAGCTGGCAGTGTTCCGTAGGGTCCTCTAGGGTTGAGTAAGTGCCCCCAGGAGTCTGTAGGAATCCGTGGGATTCTGTAAGGTTCTGGAGGGTTCTGCAGGGTTCCCTAGGGGCCCGTAGAGTTCCGTAGTGGCTGGTAAAGTACCCTAGGGCCCTGTACCATTCCGTAACTGCCTGCAAGGGTCTTTAGGCTTCCGTAGGGGCTGGGAGGGTTCCGTAAAGTTCCGTGGGTTCCTGCAGAGTTCTGCAAGTGCCCGCAAGGGCCTGTAGGGGCCCACAGTGTTTCTGTCAGGTTCCGTAGAGTTCCGTAGGGGCCATATTTTTCTGTAGTGGCTGGTAGTATTCTGTAGGGGTCTGTAGGGTTCCGTAGGCGCCTGCAGTGTTCTGTAGGGGCCCATAGGGTTTTAGTGAGGTTCCGTTGTGTTGCTAAGGGTCTTGTAGAGTGCTGTCGGGTCCTGGAGTATTCTGTAGGGTTCCAGAGGGGCTCGTAGGGTTCCATCGAAATCTGTAGGGTTCCCTAGGGGCCCATAGAGTCCCGTAGATTTCCGTAGGGACCTGTAGGGTTGTGTAAGTGCCCGCAGGGGTTGGTAGGAGCTTATAGGGTTCCATAAGTTTCCAGAGGGTTGTGTAGGGTTCCGTAGGGGCCTGTGGTGTTCCCTAGGGGCCTGTAGAGTCTCGTACAGTTCTGTAAGGGCCTGTGGTGTTCTCTAGGGGCCTGTAGAGTCTCGTACAGTTCCGTAGGGTCCTGTAGGTTTCCATAAGCGCCCGCAGAGGTCTGAAGGGGCCCGTACTGTTCCGTGAGGATCCATAGGGCTCCGTAGAGCTTCGTAGGTTCCCTAGAGGCCTCTGGAGTACCGCAGGAGCCAGTAGTGTTCTGTAGGGGCCCGTAGGGTTCCTTCCATAGGGGCTGGCAGTGTTCCGTAGGGTCCTCTAGGGTTGAGTAAGTGCCTGCAGGAGTCTGTAGGAGTCTGTGGGATTCTGTAAGGTTGCGTTGGTTTCTGCAGGGTTCCGTAGGGACCCGTAGAGTTCCGTAGTGGCTGGTAAATTTCCGTAGGGCCCTGTGGGGTTCTGTATGGACCTGTAGGGTTCCGTAGGGGCCTGCAGAGTTCCGTAAGTGCCCGCAGGTGTCTGTAGGGGTCTGTAGGGTTCCGTAGGCACCTGCAGTGTTCTGTAGGAGCCCATAGGGTTTTAGTGAGGTTCCGTTGTGTTGCTAAGGGTCTTGTAGAGTGCTGTCGGGTCCTGGAGTATTCTGTAGGGTTCCAGAGGGGCTCGTAGGGTTTCGTCGAAATCTGTAGGGTTCCCTAGGGGCCCGTAGAGTCCCGTAGATTTCCGTAGTGGCCTGTAGGGTTGTGTAAGTGCCCGCAGGGGTTGGTAGGAGCTTGTAGGGTGCCATATGTTTCCGGAGGGTTGTGTAGGGTTCCGTAAGGGCCTGTGGTGTTCTCTAGGGGCCTATAGAGTCTCGTACAGTTCCGTAGGGTCCTGTAGGTTTCCATAAGCGCCCGCAGAGGTCTGAAGGGGCCCGTACTGTTCCGTGAGGATCCATAGGGTTCCGTAGAGCTTCGTAGGTTCCCTAGAGGCCTCTGGAGTACCGCAGGAGCCAGTAGTGTTCCGTAGAGTCCTCTAGGGTTGAGTAAGTGCCCGCAGGAGTCTGTAGGAATCCGTGGGATTCTGTAAGGTTCTGGAGGGTTCTGCAGGGTTCCCTAGGGGCCCGTAGAGTTCCGTAGTGGCTGGTAAAGTACCCTAGGGCCCTGTACTATTCCGTAACTGCCTGCAAGGGTCTTTAGGCTTCCGTAGGGGCTGGGAGGGTTCCGTAAAGTTCCGTGGGTTCCTGCAGAGCTCTGCAAGTGCCCGCAAGGGCCTGTAGGGGTGCACAGTGTTTCTATCAGGTTCCGTAGAGTTCCGTAGGGGCCATATTTTTCTGTAGTGGCTGGTAGTATTCTGTAGGGGTCTGTAGGGTTCCGTAGGCGCCTGCAGTGTTCTGTAGGAGCCCATAGGGTTTTAGTGAGGTTCCGTTGTGTTGCTAAGGGTCTTGTAGAGTGCTGTCGGGTCCTGGAGTATTCTGTAGGGTTCCAGAGGGGCTCGTAGGGTTTCGTCGAAATCTGTAGGGTTCCCTAGGGGCCCGTAGAGTCCCGTAGATTTCCGTAGTGGCCTGTAGGGTTGTGTAAGTGCCCGCAGGGGTTGGTAGGAGCTTGTAGGGTGCCATATGTTTCCGGAGGGTTGTGTAGGGTTCCGTAAGGGCCTGTGGTGTTCTCTAGGGGCCTATAGAGTCTCGTACAGTTCCGTAGGGTCCTGTAGGTTTCCATAAGCGCCCGCAGAGGTCTGAAGGGGCCCGTACTGTTCCGTGAGGATCCATAGGGTTCCGTAGAGCTTCGTAGGTTCCCTAGAGGCCTCTGGAGTACCGCAGGAGCCAGTAGTGTTCCGTAGAGTCCTCTAGGGTTGAGTAAGTGCCCGCAGGAGTCTGTAGGAATCCGTGGGATTCTGTAAGGTTCTGGAGGGTTCTGCAGGGTTCCCTAGGGGCCCGTAGAGTTCCGTAGTGGCTGGTAAAGTACCCTAGGGCCCTGTACTATTCCGTAACTGCCTGCAAGGGTCTTTAGGCTTCCGTAGGGGCTGGGAGGGTTCCGTAAAGTTCCGTGGGTTCCTGCAGAGCTCTGCAAGTGCCCGCAAGGGCCTGTAGGGGTGCACAGTGTTTCTATCAGGTTCCGTAGAGTTCCGTAGGGGCCATATTTTTCTGTAGTGGCTGGTAGTATTCTGTAGGGGTCTGTAGGGTTCCGTAGGCGCCTGCAGTGTTCTGTAGGAGCCCATAGGGTTTTAGTGAGGTTCCGTTGTGTTGCTAAGGGTCTTGTAGAGTGCTGTCGGGTCCTGGAGTATTCTGTAGGGTTCCAGAGGGGCTCGTAGGGTACTGTCGAAATCTGTAGGGTTCCCTAGGGGCCCATAGAGTCCCGTAGATTTCCGTAGGGGCCTGTAGGGTTGTGTAAGTGCCCGCAGGGGTTGGTAGGAGCTTATAGGGTTCCATAAGTTTCCAGAGGGTTGTGTAGGGTTCCGTAGGGGCCTGTGGTGTTCCCTAGGGGCCTGTAGAGTCTCGTACAGTTCTGTAAGGGCCTGTGGTGTTCTCTAGGGGCCTGTAGAGTCTCGTACAGTTCCGTAGGGTCCTGTAGGTTTCCATAAGCGCCCGCAGAGGTCTGAAGGAGCCCGTACTGTTCCGTGAGGATCCATAGGGCTCCGTAGAGCTTCGTAGGTTCCCTAGAGGCCTCTGGAGTACCGCAGGAGCCAGTAGTGTTCTGTAGGGGCCCGTAGGGTTCCTTCCATAGGGGCTGGCAGTGTTCCGTAGGGTCCTCTAGGGTTGAGTAAGTGCCTGCAGGAGTCTGTAGGAGTCTGTGGGATTCTGTAAGGTTGCGGAGGATTCTGCAGGGTTCCGTAGGGACCCGTAGAGTTCCGTAGTGGCTGGTAAAGTTCCGTAGGGCCCTGTGGGGTTCTGTATGGACCTGTAGGGTTCCGTAGGGGCCTGCAGGGTTCCGTAAGTGCCCGCAGGTGTCTGTAGGGTTCCGTAGGGGTCTGTAGGGTTCCGTAGGCACCTGCAGTGTTCTGTAGGAGCCCA
Source organism: Numenius arquata (assembly GCF_964106895.1). Classification (NCBI taxonomy): domain Eukaryota; kingdom Metazoa; phylum Chordata; class Aves; order Charadriiformes; family Scolopacidae; genus Numenius; species Numenius arquata. Next base: position 58,569 of record NW_027414809.1, read on the forward strand.
TAGGGTTTTAGTGAGGTTCCGTTGTGTTGCTAAGGGTCTTGTAGAGTGCTGTCGGGTCCTGGAGTATTCTGTAGGGTTCCAGAGGGGCTCGTAGGGTTTCGTCGAAATCTGTAGGGTTCCCTAGGGGCCCGTAGAGTCCCGTAGATTTCCGTAGTGGCCTGTAGGGTTGTGTAAGTGCCCGCAGGGGTTGGTAGGAGCTTGTAGGGTGCCATATGTTTCCAGAGGGTTGTGTAGGGTTCCGTAAGGGCCTGTGGTGTTCTCTAGGGGCCTATAGAGTCTCGTACAGTTCCGTAGGGTCCTGTAGGTTTCCATAAGCGCCCGCAGAGGTCTGAAGGGGCCCGTACTGTTCCGTGAGGATCCATAGGGTTCCGTAGAGCTTCGTAGGTTCCCTAGAGGCCTCTGGAGTACCGCAGGAGCCAGTAGTGTTCCGTAGAGTCCTCTAGGGTTGAGTAAGTGCCCGCAGGAGTCTGTAGGAATCCGTGGGATTCTGTAAGGTTCTGGAGGGTTCTGCAGGGTTCCCTAGGGGCCCGTAGAGTTCCGTAGTGGCTGGTAAAGTACCCTAGGGCCCTGTACCATTCCGTAACTGCCTGCAAGGGTCTTTAGGCTTCCGTAGGGGCTGGGAGGGTTCCGTAAAGTTCCGTGGGTTCCTGCAGAGTTCTGCAAGTGCCCGCAAGGGCCTGTAGGGGTGCACAGTGTTTCTATCAGGTTCCGTAGAGTTCCGTAGGGGCCATATTTTTCTGTAGTGGCTGGTAGTATTCTGTAGGGGTCTGTAGGGTTCCGTAGGCGCCTGCAGTGTTCTGTAGGAGCCCATAGGGTTTTAGTGAGGTTCCGTTGTGTTGCTAAGGGTCTTGTAGAGTGCTGTCGGGTCCTGGAGTATTCTGTAGGGTTCCAGAGGGGCTCGTAGGGTACTGTCGAAATCTGTAGGGTTCCCTAGGGGCCCATAGAGTCCCGTAGATTTCCGTAGGGGCCTGTAGGGTTGTGTAAGTGCCCGCAGGGGTTGGTAGGAGCTTATAGGGTTCCATAAGTTTCCAGAGGGTTGTGTAGGGTTCCGTAGGGGCCTGTGGTGTTCCCTAGGGGCCTGTAGAGTCTCGTACAGTTCCGTAGGGTCCTGTAGGTTTCCATAAGCGCCCGCAGAGGTCTGAAGGGGCCCGTACTGTTCCGTGAGGATCCATAGGGCTCCGTAGAGCTTTGTAGGTTCCCTAGAGGCCTCTGGAGTACCGCAGGAGCCAGTAGTGTTCTGTAGGGGCCCGTAGGGTTCCTTCCATAGGAGCTGGCAGTGTTCCGTAGGGTCCTCTAGGGTTGAGTAAGTGCCCGCAGGAGTCTGTAGGAATCCGTGGGATTCTGTAAGGTTCTGGAGGGTTCTGCAGGGTTCCCTAGGGGCCCGTAGAGTTCCGTAGTGGCTGGTAAAGTACCCTAGGGCCCTGTACCATTCCGTAACTGCCTGCAAGGGTCTTTAGGCTTCCGTAGGGGCTGGGAGGGTTCCGTAAAGTTCCGTGGGTTCCTGCAGAGTTCTGCAAGTGCCCGCAAGGGCCTGTAGGGGCCCACAGTGTTTCTGTCAGGTTCCGTAGAGTTCCGTAGGGGCCATATTTTTCTGTAGTGGCTGGTAGTATTCTGTAGGGGTCTGTAGGGTTCCGTAGGCGCCTGCAGTGTTCTGTAGGGGCCCATAGGGTTTTAGTGAGGTTCCGTTGTGTTGCTAAGGGTCTTGTAGAGTGCTGTCGGGTCCTGGAGTATTCTGTAGGGTTCCAGAGGGGCTCGTAGGGTTCCATCGAAATCTGTAGGGTTCCCTAGGGGCCCATAGAGTCCCGTAGATTTCCGTAGGGACCTGTAGGGTTGTGTAAGTGCCCGCAGGGGTTGGTAGGAGCTTATAGGGTTCCATAAGTTTCCAGAGGGTTGTGTAGGGTTCCGTAGGGGCCTGTGGTGTTCCCTAGGGGCCTGTAGAGTCTCGTACAGTTCTGTAAGGGCCTGTGGTGTTCTCTAGGGGCCTGTAGAGTCTCGTACAGTTCCGTAGGGTCCTGTAGGTTTCCATAAGCGCCCGCAGAGGTCTGAAGGGGCCCGTACTGTTCCGTGAGGATCCATAGGGCTCCGTAGAGCTTCGTAGGTTCCCTAGAGGCCTCTGGAGTACCGCAGGAGCCAGTAGTGTTCTGTAGGGGCCCGTAGGGTTCCTTCCATAGGGGCTGGCAGTGTTCCGTAGGGTCCTCTAGGGCTGAGTAAGTGCCTGCAGGAGTCTGTAGGAGTCTGTGGGATTCTGTAAGGTTGCGTTGGTTTCTGCAGGGTTCCGTAGGGACCCGTAGAGTTCCGTAGTGGCTGGTAAAGTACCCTAGGGCCCTGTACTATTCCGTAACTGCCTGCAAGGGTCTTTAGGCTTCCGTAGGGGCTGGGAGGGTTCCGTAAAGTTCCGTGGGTTCCTGCAGAGCTCTGCAAGTGCCCGCAAGGGCCTGTAGGGGTGCACAGTGTTTCTATCAGGTTCCGTAGAGTTCCGTAGGGGCCATATTTTTCTGTAGTGGCTGGTAGTATTCTGTAGGGGTCTGTAGGGTTCCGTAGGCGCCTGCAGTGTTCTGTAGGAGCCCATAGGGTTTTAGTGAGGTTCCGTTGTGTTGCTAAGGGTCTTGTAGAGTGCTGTCGGGTCCTGGAGTATTCTGTAGGGTTCCAGAGGGGCTCGTAGGGTACTGTCGAAATCTGTAGGGTTCCCTAGGGGCCCATAGAGTCCCGTAGATTTCCGTAGGGGCCTGTAGGGTTGTGTAAGTGCCCGCAGGGGTTGGTAGGAGCTTATAGGGTTCCATAAGTTTCCAGAGGGTTGTGTAGGGTTCCGTAGGGGCCTGTGGTGTTCCCTAGGGGCCTGTAGAGTCTCGTACAGTTCCGTAAGGGCCTGTGGTGTTCTCTAGGGGCCTGTAGAGTCTCGTACAGTTCCGTAGGGTCCTGTAGGTTTCCATAAGCGCCCGCAGAGGTCTGAAGGGGCCCGTACTGTTCCGTAAGGATCCATAGGGCTCCGTAGAGCTTTGTAGGTTCCCTAGAGGCCTCTGGAGTACCGCAGGAGCCAGTAGTGTTCTGTAGGGGCCAGTAGGGTTCCTTCCATAGGAGCTGGCAGTGTTAGGTAGGGGCCTGTAGGGTTGAGTAAGTGCCCGCAGAAGTCTGTAGGAGTCTGTGGGATTCTGTAAGGTTGCGGAGGGTTCTGCAGGGTTCCGTAGGGACCTGTAGAGTTCCGTAGTGGCTGGTAAATTTCCGTAGGGCCCTGTGGGGTTCTGTATGGACCTGTAGGGTTCCGTAGGGGCCTGCAGGGTTCCGTAAGTGCCCGCAGGTGTCTGTAGGGTTCCGTAGGGGTCTGTAGGGTTCCGTAGGCGCCTGCAGTGTTCTGTAGGAGCCCATAGGGTTTTAGTGAGGTTCCATTGTGTTGCTAAGGGTCTTGTAGAGTGCTGTCGGGTCCTGGAGTATTCTGTAGGGTTCCAGAGGGGCTCGTAGGGTTTCGTCGAAATCTGTAGGGTTCCCTAGGGGCCCGTAGAGTCCCGTAGATTTCCGTAGTGGCCTGTAGGGTTGTGTAAGTGCCCGCAGGGGTTGGTAGGAGCTTGTAGGGTGCCATATGTTTCCGGAGGGTTGTGTAGGGTTCCGTAGGGGCCTGTGGTGTTCCCTAGGGGCCTGTAGAGTCTCGTACAGTTCCGTAGGGTCCTGTAGGTTTCCATAAGCGCCCGCAGAGGTCTGAAGGGGCCCGTACTGTTCCGTAAGGATCCATAGGGCTCCGTAGAGCTTCGTAGGTTCCCTAGAGGCCTCTGGAGTACCGCAGGAGCCAGTAGTGTTCTGTAGGGGCCCGTAGGGTTCCTTCCATAGGGGCTGGCAGTGTTCCGTAGGGTCCTCTAGGGTTGAGTAAGTGCCTGCAGGAGTCTGTAGGAGTCTGTGGGATTCTGTAAGGTTGCGGAGGATTCTGCAGGGTTCCGTAGGGACCCGTAGAGTTCCGTAGTGGCTGGTAAAGTTCCGTAGGGCCCTGTGGGGTTCTGTATGGACCTGTAGGGTTCCGTAGGGGCCTGCAGGGTTCCGTAAGTGCCCGCAGGTGTCTGTAGGGTTCCTTAGGGGTCTGTAGGGTTCCGTAGGCACCTGCAGTGTTCTGTAGGAGCCCATAGGGTTTTAGTGAGGTTCCGTTGTGTTGCTAAGGGTCTTGTAGAGTGCTGTCGGGTCCTGGAGTATTCTGTAGGGTTCCAGAGGGGCTCGTAGGGTTTCGTCGAAATCTGTAGGGTTCCCTAGGGGCCCGTAGAGTCCCGTAGATTTCCGTAGTGGCCTGTAGGGTTGTGTAAGTGCCCGCAGGGGTTGGTAGGAGCTTGTAGGGTGCCATATGTTTCCAGAGGGTTGTGTAGGGTTCCGTAAGGGCCTGTGGTGTTCTCTAGGGGCCTATAGAGTCTCGTACAGTTCCGTAGGGTCCTGTAGGTTTCCATAAGCGCCCGCAGAGGTCTGAAGGGGCCCGTACTGTTCCGTGAGGATCCATAGGGTTCCGTAGAGCTTCGTAGGTTCCCTAGAGGCCTCTGGAGTACCGCAGGAGCCAGTAGTGTTCCGTAGAGTCCTCTAGGGTTGAGTAAGTGCCCGCAGGAGTCTGTAGGAATCCGTGGGATTCTGTAAGGTTCTGGAGGGTTCTGCAGGGTTCCCTAGGGGCCCGTAGAGTTCCGTAGTGGCTGGTAAAGTACCCTAGGGCCCTGTACCATTCCGTAACTGCCTGCAAGGGTCTTTAGGCTTCCGTAGGGGCTGGGAGGGTTCCGTAAAGTTCCGTGGGTTCCTGCAGAGTTCTGCAAGTGCCCGCAAGGGCCTGTAGGGGTGCACAGTGTTTCTATCAGGTTCCGTAGAGTTCCGTAGGGGCCATATTTTTCTGTAGTGGCTGGTAGTATTCTGTAGGGGTCTGTAGGGTTCCGTAGGCGCCTGCAGTGTTCTGTAGGAGCCCATAGGGTTTTAGTGAGGTTCCGTTGTGTTGCTAAGGGTCTTGTAGAGTGCTGTCGGGTCCTGGAGTATTCTGTAGGGTTCCAGAGGGGCTCGTAGGGTACTGTCGAAATCTGTAGGGTTCCCTAGGGGCCCATAGAGTCCCGTAGATTTCCGTAGTGGCCTGTAGGGTTGTGTAAGTGCCTGCAGGGGTTGGTAGGAGCTTGTAGGGTGCCATATGTTTCCGGAGGGTTGTGTAGGGTTCCGTAGGGGCCTGTGGTGTTCCCTAGGGGCCTGTAGAGTCTCGTACAGTTCCGTAGGGTCCTGTAGGTTTCCATAAGCGCCCGCAGAGGTCTGAAGGGGCCCGTACTGTTCCGTAAGGATCCATAGGGCTCCGTAGAGCTTTGTAGGTTCCCTAGAGGCCTCTGGAGTACCGCAGGAGCCAGTAGTGTTCTGTAGGGGCCCGTAGGGTTCCTTCCATAGGAGCTGGCAGTGTTCCGTAGGGTCCTCTAGGGTTGAGTAAGTCCCCCCAGGAGTCTGTAGGAATCCGTGGGATTCTGTAAGGTTCTGGAGGGTTCTGCAGGGTTCCCTAGGGGCCCGTAGAGTTCCGTAGTGGCTGGTAAAGTACCCTAGGGCCCTGTACCATTCCGTAACTGCCTGCAAGGGTCTTTAGGCTTCCGTAGGGGCTGGGAGGGTTCCGTAAAGTTCCGTGGGTTCCTGCAGAGTTCTGCAAGTGCCCGCAAGGGCCTGTAGGGGCCCACAGTGTTTCTGTCAGGTTCCGTAGAGTTCCGTAGGGGCCATATTTTTCTGTAGTGGCTGGTAGTATTCTGTAGGGGTCTGTAGGGTTCCGTAGGCGCCTGCAGTGTTCTGTAGGAGCCCATAGGGTTTTAGTGAGGTTCCGTTGTGTTGCTAAGGGTCTTGTAGAGTGCTGTCGGGTCCTGGAGTATTCTGTAGGGTTCCAGAGGGGCTCGTAGGGTTCCATCGAAATCTGTAGGGTTCCCTAGGGGCCCATAGAGTCCCGTAGATTTCCGTAGGGACCTGTAGGGTTGTGTAAGTGCCCGCAGGGGTTGGTAGGAGCTTATAGGGTTCCATAAGTTTCCAGAGGGTTGTGTAGGGTTCCGTAGGGGCCTGTGGTGTTCCCTAGGGGCCTGTAGAGTCTCGTACAGTTCTGTAAGGGCCTGTGGTGTTCTCTAGGGGCCTGTAGAGTCTCGTACAGTTCCGTAGGGTCCTGTAGGTTTCCATAAGCGCCCGCAGAGGTCTGAAGGGGCCCGTACTGTTCCGTGAGGATCCATAGGGCTCCGTAGAGCTTCGTAGGTTCCCTAGAGGCCTCTGGAGTACCGCAGGAGCCAGTAGTGTTCTGTAGGGGCCCGTAGGGTTCCTTCCATAGGGGCTGGCAGTGTTCCGTAGGGTCCTCTAGGGTTGAGTAAGTGCCTGCAGGAGTCTGTAGGAGTCTGTGGGATTCTGTAAGGTTGCGGAGGATTCTGCAGGGTTCCGTAGGGACCCGTAGAGTTCCGTAGTGGCTGGTAAAGTTCCGTAGGGCCCTGTGGGGTTCTGTATGGACCTGTAGGGTTCCGTAGGGGCCTGCAGAGTTCCGTAAGTGCCCGCAGGTGTCTGTAGGGGTCTGTAGGGTTCCGTAGGCACCTGCAGTGTTCTGTAGGAGCCCATAGGGTTTTAGTGAGGTTCCGTTGTGTTGCTAAGGGTCTTGTAGAGTGCTGTCGGGTCCTGGAGTATTCTGTAGGGTTCCAGAGGGGCTCGTAGGGTTTCGTCGAAATCTGTAGGGTTCCCTAGGGGCCCGTAGAGTCCCGTAGATTTCCGTAGTGGCCTGTAGGGTTGTGTAAGTGCCCGCAGGGGTTGGTAGGAGCTTGTAGGGTGCCATATGTTTCCGGAGGGTTGTGTAGGGTTCCGTAAGGGCCTGTGGTGTTCTCTAGGGGCCTATAGAGTCTCGTACAGTTCCGTAGGGTCCTGTAGGTTTCCATAAGCGCCCGCAGAGGTCTGAAGGGGCCCGTACTGTTCCGTGAGGATCCATAGGGTTCCGTAGAGCTTCGTAGGTTCCCTAGAGGCCTCTGGAGTACCGCAGGAGCCAGTAGTGTTCCGTAGAGTCCTCTAGGGTTGAGTAAGTGCCCGCAGGAGTCTGTAGGAATCCGTGGGATTCTGTAAGGTTCTGGAGGGTTCTGCAGGGTTCCCTAGGGGCCCGTAGAGTTCCGTAGTGGCTGGTAAAGTACCCTAGGGCCCTGTACCATTCCGTAACTGCCTGCAAGGGTCTTTAGGCTTCCGTAGGGGCTGGGAGGGTTCCGTAAAGTTCCGTGGGTTCCTGCAGAGTTCTGCAAGTGCCCGCAAGGGCCTGTAGGGGTGCACAGTGTTTCTATCAGGTTCCGTAGAGTTCCGTAGGGGCCATATTTTTCTGTAGTGGCTGGTAGTATTCTGTAGGGGTCTGTAGGGTTCCGTAGGCGCCTGCAGTGTTCTGTAGGAGCCCATAGGGTTTTAGTGAGGTTCCGTTGTGTTGCTAAGGGTCTTGTAGAGTGCTGTCGGGTCCTGGAGTATTCTGTAGGGTTCCAGAGGGGCTCGTAGGGTACTGTCGAAATCTGTAGGGTTCCCTAGGGGCCCATAGAGTCCCGTAGATTTCCGTAGGGGCCTGTAGGGTTGTGTAAGTGCCCGCAGGGGTTGGTAGGAGCTTATAGGGTTCCATAAGTTTCCAGAGGGTTGTGTAGGGTTCCGTAGGGGCCTGTGGTGTTCCCTAGGGGCCTGTAGAGTCTCGTACAGTTCTGTAAGGGCCTGTGGTGTTCTCTAGGGGCCTGTAGAGTCTCGTACAGTTCCGTAGGGTCCTGTAGGTTTCCATAAGCGCCCGCAGAGGTCTGAAGGGGCCCGTACTGTTCCGTGAGGATCCATAGGGCTCCGTAGAGCTTTGTAGGTTCCCTAGAGGCCTCTGGAGTACCGCAGGAGCCAGTAGTGTTCTGTAGGGGCCCGTAGGGTTCCTTCCATAGGGGCTGGCAGTGTTCCGTAGGGTCCTCTAGGGTTGAGTAAGTGCCTGCAGGAGTCTGTAGGAGTCTGTGGGATTCTGTAAGGTTGCGGAGGATTCTGCAGGGTTCCGTAGGGACCCGTAGAGTTCCGTAGTGGCTGGTAAAGTTCCGTAGGGCCCTGTGGGGTTCTGTATGGACCTGTAGGGTTCCGTAGGGGCCTGCAGGGTTCCGTAAGTGCCCGCAGGTGTCTGTAGGGTTCCGTAGGGGTCTGTAGGGTTCCGTAGGCACCTGCAGTGTTCTGTAGGAGCCCATAGGGTTTTAGTGAGGTTCCGTTGTGTTGCTAAGGGTCTTGTAGAGTGCTGTCGGGTCCTGGAGTATTCTGTAGGGTTCCAGAGGGGCTGGTAGGGTTTCGTCGAAATCTGAAGGGTTCCCTAGGGGCCCGTAGAGTCCCGTAGATTTCCGTAGTGGCCTGTAGGGTTGTGTAAGTGCTCGCAGGGGTTGGTAGGAGCTTGTAGGGTGCCATATGTTTCCGGAGGGTTGTGTAGGGTTCCGTAGGGGTCTGTGGTGTTCCCTAGGGGCCTGTAGAGTCTCGTACAGTTCCGTAGGGTCCTGTAGGTTTCCATAAGCGCCCGCAGAGGTCTGAAGGGGCCCGTACTGTTCCGTAAGGATCCATAGGGTTCCGTAGAGCTTCGTAGGTTCCCTAGAGGCCTCTGGAGTACCGCAGGAGCCAGTAGTGTTCTGTAGGGGCCCGTAGGGTTCCTTCCATAGGAGCTGGCAGTGTTCCGTAGGGTCCTCTAGGGTTGAGTAAGTGCCCGCAGGAGTCTGTAGGAATCCGTGGGATTCTGTAAGGTTCTGGAGGGTTCTGCAGGGTTCCCTAGGGGCCCGTAGAGTTCCGTAGTGGCTGGTAAAGTACCCTAGGGCCCTGTACCATTCCGTAACTGCCTGCAAGGGTCTTTAGGCTTCCGTAGGGGCTGGGAGGGTTCCGTAAAGTTCTGTGGGTTCCTGCAGAGTTCTGCAAGTGCCCGCAAGGGCCTGTAGGGGTGCACAGTGTTTCTATCAGGTTCCGTAGAGTTCCGTAGGGGCCATATTTTTCTGTAGTGGCTGGTAGTATTCTGTAGGGGTCTGTAGGGTTCCGTAGGCGCCTGCAGTGTTCTGTAGGAGCCCATAGGGTTTTAGTGAGGTTCCGTTGTGTTGCTAAGGGTCTTGTAGAGTGCTGTCGGGTCCTGGAGTATTCTGTAGGGTTCCAGAGGGGCTCGTAGGGTACTGTCGAAATCTGTAGGGTTCCCTAGGGGCCCATAGAGTCCCGTAGATTTCCGTAGGGGCCTGTAGGGTTGTGTAAGTGCCCGCAGGGGTTGGTAGGAGCTTATAGGGTTCCATAAGTTTCCAGAGGGTTGTGTAGGGTTCCGTAGGGGCCTGTGGTGTTCCCTAGGGGCCTGTAGAGTCTCGTACAGTTCCGTAGGGTCCTGTGGTGTTCTCTAGGGGCCCGTAGAGTCCCGTAGATTTCCGTAGTGGCCTGTAGGGTTGTGTAAGTGCCCGCAGGGGTTGGTAGGAGCTTGTAGGGTGCCATATGTTTCCGGAGGGTTTTGTAGGGTTCCGTAAGGGCCTGTGGTGTTCTCTAGGGGCCTATAGAGTCTCGTACAGTTCCGTAGGGTCCTGTAGGTTTCCATAAGCGCCCGCAGAGGTCTGAAGGGGCCCGTACTGTTCCGTGAGGATCCATACGGTTCCGTAGAGCTTCGTAGGTTCCCTAGAGGCCTCTGGAGTACCGCAGGAGCCAGTAGTGTTCCGTAGAGTCCTCTAGGGTTGAGTAAGTGCCCGCAGGAGTCTGTAGGAATCCGTGGGATTCTGTAAGGTTCTGGAGGGTTCTGCAGGGTTCCCTAGGGGCCCGTAGAGTTCCGTAGTGGCTGGTAAAGTACCCTAGGGCCCTGTACCATTCCGTAACTGCCTGCAAGGGTCTTTAGGCTTCCGTAGGGGCTGGGAGGGTTCCGTAAAGTTCCGTGGGTTCCTGCAGAGTTCTGCAAGTGCCCGCAAGGGCCTGTAGGGGTGCACAGTGTTTCTGTCAGGTTCCGTAGAGTTCCGTAGGGGCCATATTTTTCTGTAGTGGCTGGTAGTATTCTGTAGGGGTCTGTAGGATTCCGTAGGCGCCTGCAGTGTTCTGTAGGAGCCCATAGGGTTTTAGTGAGGTTCCGTTGTGTTGCTAAGGGTCTTGTAGAGTGCTGTCGGGTCCTGGAGTATTCTGTAGGGTTCCAGAGGGGCTCGTAGGGTTCCATCGAAATCTGTAGGGTTCCCTAGGGGCCCATAGAGTCCCGTAGATTTCCGTAGGGGCCTGTAGGGTTGTGTAAGTGCCCGCAGGGGTTGGTAGGAGCTTATAGGGTTCCATAAGTTTCCAGAGGGTTGTGTAGGGTTCCGTAGGGGCCTGTGGTTTTCCCTAGGGGCCTGTAGAGTCTCGTACAGTTCTGTAAGGGCCTGTGGTGTTCTCTAGGGGCCTGTAGAGTCTCGTACAGTTCCGTAGGGTCCTGTAGGTTTCCATAAGCGCCCGCAGAGGTCTGAAGGGGCCCGTACTGTTCCGTGAGGATCCATAGGGCTCCGTAGAGCTTTGTAGGTTCCCTAGAGGCCTCTGGAGTACCGCAGGAGCCAGTAGTGTTCTGTAGGGGCCCGTAGGGTTCCTTCCATAGGGGCTGGCAGTGTTCCGTAGGGTCCTCTAGGGTTGAGTAAGTGCCTGCAGGAGTCTGTAGGAGTCTGTGGGATTCTGTAAGGTTGCGGAGGATTCTGCAGGGTTCCGTAGGGACCCGTAGAGTTCCGTAGTGGCTGGTAAAGTTCCGTAGGGCCCTGTGGGGTTCTGTATGGACCTGTAGGGTTCCGTAGGGGCCTGCAGGGTTCCGTAAGTGCCCGCAGGTGTCTGTAGGGTTCCGTAGGGGTCTGTAGGGTTCCGTAGGCACCTGCAGTGTTCTGTAGGAGCCCATAGGGTTTTAGTGAGGTTCCGTTGTGTTGCTAAGGGTCTTGTAGAGTGCTGTCGGGTCCTGGAGTATTCTGTAGGGTTCCAGAGGGGCTGGTAGGGTTTCGTCGAAATCTGAAGGGTTCCCTAGGGGCCCGTAGAGTCCCGTAGATTTCCGTAGTGGCCTGTAGGGTTGTGTAAGTGCTCGCAGGGGTTGGTAGGAGCTTGTAGGGTGCCATATGTTTCCGGAGGGTTGTGTAGGGTTCCGTAGGGGCCTGTGGTGTTCCCTAGGGGCCTGTAGAGTCTCGTACAGTTCCGTAGGGTCCTGTAGGTTTCCATAAGCGCCCGCAGAGGTCTGAAGGGGCCCGTACTGTTCCGTAAGGATCCATAGGGTTCCGTAGAGCTTCGTAGGTTCCCTAGAGGCCTCTGGAGTACCGCAGGAGCCAGTAGTGTTCCGTAGAGTCCTCTAGGGTTGAGTAAGTGCCCGCAGGAGTCTGTAGGAGTCTGTGGGATTCTGTAAGGTTGCGGAGGGTTCTGCAGGGTTCCGTAGGGACCCGTAGAGTTCTGTAGTGGCTGGTAAAGTTCCGTAGGGCCCTGTGGGGTTCTGTATGGACCTGTAGGGTTCCGTAGGGGCCTGCAGGGTTCCGTAAGTGCCCGCAGGTGTCTGTAGGGTTCCGTAGGGGTCTGTAGGGTTCCGTAGGCACCTGCAGTGTTCTGTAGGAGCCCATAGGGTTTTAGTGAGGTTCCGTTGTGTTGCTAAGGGTCTTGTAGAGTGCTGTCGGGTCCTGGAGTATTCTGTAGGGTTCCAGAGGGGCTGGTAGGGTTTCGTCGAAATCTGAAGGGTTCCCTAGGGGCCCGTAGAGTCCCGTAGATTTCCGTAGTGGCCTGTAGGGTTGTGTAAGTGCTCGCAGGGGTTGGTAGGAGCTTGTAGGGTGCCATATGTTTCCGGAGGGTTGTGTAGGGTTCCGTAGGGGCCTGTGGTGTTCCCTAGGGGCCTGTAGAGTCTCGTACAGTTCCGTAGGGTCCTGTAGGTTTCCATAAGCGCCCGCAGAGGTCTGAAGGGGCCCGTACTGTTCCGTAAGGATCCATAGGGTTCCGTAGAGCTTCGTAGGTTCCCTAGAGGCCTCTGGAGTACCGCAGGAGCCAGTAGTGTTCCGTAGAGTCCTCTAGGGTTGAGTAAGTGCCCGCAGGAGTCTGTAGGAGTCTGTGGGATTCTGTAAGGTTGCGGAGGGTTCTGCAGGGTTCCGTAGGGACCCGTAGAGTTCTGTAGTGGCTGGTAAAGTTCCGTAGGGCCCTGTGGGGTTCTGTATGGACCTGTAGGGTTCCGTAGGGGCCTGCAGGGTTCCGTAAGTGCCCGCAGGTGTCTGTAGGGTTCCGTAGGGGTCTGTAGGGTTCCGTAGGCACCTGCAGTGTTCTGTAGGAGCCCATAGGGTTTTAGTGAGGTTCCGTTGTGTTGCTAAGGGTCTTGTAGAGTGCTGTCGGGTCCTGGAGTATTCTGTAGGGTTCCAGAGGGGCTCGTAGGGTTTCGTCGAAATCTGTAGGGTTCCCTAGGGGCCCGTAGAGTCCCGTAGATTTCCGTATGGGCCTGTAGGGTTGTGTAAGTGCCCGCAGGGGTTGGTAGGAGCTTGTAGGGTGCCATATGTTTCCAGAGGGTTGTGTAGGGTTCCGTAAGGGCCTGTGGTGTTCTCTAGGGGCCTATAGAGTCTCGTACAGTTCCGTAGGGTCCTGTAGGTTTCCATAAGCGCCCGCAGAGGTCTGAAGGGGCCCGTACTGTTCCGTGAGGATCCATAGGGTTCCGTAGAGCTTCGTAGGTTCCCTAGAGGCCTCTGGAGTACCGCAGGAGCCAGTAGTGTTCCGTAGAGTCCTCTAGGGTTGAGTAAGTGCCCGCAGGAGTCTGTAGGAATCCGTGGGATTCTGTAAGGTTCTGGAGGGTTCTGCAGGGTTCCCTAGGGGCCCGTAGAGTTCCGTAGTGGCTGGTAAAGTACCCTAGGGCCCTGTACCATTCCGTAACTGCCTGCAAGGGTCTTTAGGCTTCCGTAGGGGCTGGGAGGGTTCCGTAAAGTTCCGTGGGTTCCTGCAGAGTTCTGCAAGTGCCCGCAAGGGCCTGTAGGGGTGCACAGTGTTTCTATCAGGTTCCGTAGAGTTCCGTAGGGGCCATATTTTTCTGTAGTGGCTGGTAGTATTCTGTAGGGGTCTGTAGGGTTCCGTAGGCGCCTGCAGTGTTCTGTAGGAGCCCATAGGGTTTTAGTGAGGTTCCGTTGTGTTGCTAAGGGTCTTGTAGAGTGCTGTCGGGTCCTGGAGTATTCTGTAGGGTTCCAGAGGGGCTCGTAGGGTACTGTCGAAATCTGTAGGGTTCCCTAGGGGCCCATAGAGTCCCGTAGATTTCCGTAGGGGCCTGTAGGGTTGTGTAAGTGCCCGCAGGGGTTGGTAGGAGCTTATAGGGTTCCATAAGTTTCCAGAGGGTTGTGTAGGGTTCCGTAGGGGCCTGTGGTGTTCCCTAGGGGCCTGTAGAGTCTCGTACAGTTCCGTAGGGTCCTGTAGGTTTCCATAAGCGCCCGCAGAGGTCTGAAGGGGCCCGTACTGTTCTGTGAGGATCCATAGGGCTCCGTAGAGCTTTGTAGGTTCCCTAGAGGCCTCTGGAGTACCGCAGGAGCCAGTAGTGTTCTGTAGGGGCCAGTAGGGTTCCTTCCATAGGAGCTGGCAGTGTTAGGTAGGGGCCTGTAGGGTTGAGTAAGTGCCCGCAGAAGTCTGTAGGAGTCTGTGGGATTCTGTAAGGTTGCGGAGGGTTCTGCAGGGTTCCGTAGGGACCTGTAGAGTTCTTTAGTGGCTGGTAAATTTCCGTAGGGCCCTGTGGGGTTCTGTATGGACCTGTAGGGTTCCGTAGGGGCCTGCAGGGTTCCGTAAGTGCCCGCAGGTGTCTGTAGGGTTCCGTAGGGGTCTGTAGGGTTCCGTAGGCGCCTGCAGTGTTCTGTAGGAGCCCATAGGGTTTTAGTGAGGTTCCATTGTGTTGCTAAGGGTCTTGTAGAGTGCTGTCGGGTCCTGGAGTATTCTGTAGGGTTCCAGAGGGGCTGGTAGGGTTTCGTCGAAATCTGTAGGGTTCCCTAGGGGCCCGTAGAGTCCCGTAGATTTCCGTAGTGGCCTGTAGGGTTGTGTAAGTGCCCGCAGGGGTTGGTAGGAGCTTGTAGGGTGCCATATGTTTCCGGAGGGTTGTGTAGGGTTCCGTAGGGGCCTGTGGTGTTCCCTAGGGGCCTGTAGAGTCTCGTACAGTTCCGTAGGGTCCTGTAGGTTTCCATAAGCGCCCGCAGAGGTCTGAAGGGGCCCGTACTGTTCCGTGAGGATCCATAGGGCTCCGTAGAGCTTTGTAGGTTCCCTAGAGGCCTCTCGAGTACCGCAGGAGCCAGTAGTGTTCTGTAGGGGCCCGTAGGGTTCCTTCCATAGGAGCTGGCAGTGTTCCGTAGGGTCCTCTAGGGTTGAGTAAGTGCCCGCAGGAGTCTGTAGGAATCCGTGGGATTCTGTAAGGTTCTGGAGGGTTCTGCAGGGTTCCCTAGGGGCCCGTAGAGTTCCGTAGTGGCTGGTAAAGTACCCTAGGGCCCTGTACCATTCCGTAACTGCCTGCAAGGGTCTTTAGGCTTCCGTAGGGGCTGGGAGGGTTCCGTAAAGTTCCGTGGGTTCCTGCAGAGTTCTGCAAGTGCCCGCAAGGGCCTGTAGGGGCCCACAGTGTTTCTGTCAGGTTCCGTAGAGTTCCGTAGGGGCCATATTTTTCTGTAGTGGCTGGTAGTATTCTGTAGGGGTCTGTAGGGTTCCGTAGGCGCCTGCAGTGTTCTGTAGGAGCCCATAGGGTTTTAGTGAGGTTCCGTTGTGTTGCTAAGGGTCTTGTAGAGTGCTGTCGGGTCCTGGAGTATTCTGTAGGGTTCCAGAGGGGCTCGTAGGGTTCCATCGAAATCTGTAGGGTTCCCTAGGGGCCCATAGAGTCCCGTAGATTTCCGTAGTGGCCTGTAGGGTTGTGTAAGTGCTCGCAGGGGTTGGTAGGAGCTTGTAGGGTGCCATATGTTTCCGGAGGGTTGTGTAGTGTTCCGTAGGGGCCTGTGGTGTTCCCTAGGGGCCTGTAGAGTCTCGTACAGTTCCATAGGGTCCTGTAGGTTTCCATAAGCGCCCGCAGAGGTCTGAAGGGGCCCGTACTGTTCCGTAAGGATCCATAGGGTTCCGTAGAGCTTCGTAGGTTCCCTAGAGGCCTCTGGAGTACCGCAGGAGCCAGTAGTGTTCCGTAGAGTCCTCTAGGGTTGAGTAAGTGCCCGCAGGAGTCTGTAGGAGTCTGTGGGATTCTGTAAGGTTGCGGAGGGTTCTGCAGGGTTCCGTAGGGACCCGTAGAGTTCTGTAGTGGCTGGTAAAGTTCCGTAGGGCCCTGTGGGGTTCTGTATGGACCTGTAGGGTTCCGTAGGGGCCTGCAGGGTTCCGTAAGTGCCCGCAGGTGTCTGTAGGGGTCTGTAGGGTTCCGTAGGCACCTGCAGTGTTCTGTAGGAGCCCATAGGGTTTTAGTGAGGTTCCGTTGTGTTGCTAAGGGTCTTGTAGAGTGCTGTCGGGTCCTGGAGTATTCTGTAGGGTTCCAGAGGGGCTCGTAGGGTTTCGTCGAAATCTGTAGGGTTCCCTAGGGGCCCGTAGAGTCCCGTAGATTTCCGTAGTGGCCTGTAGGGTTGTGTAAGTGCCCGCAGGGGTTGGTAGGAGCTTGTAGGGTGCCATATGTTTCCGGAGGGTTGTGTAGGGTTCTGTAGGGGCCTGTGGTGTTCCCTAGGGGCCTGTAGAGTCTCGTACAGTTCCGTAGGGTCCTGTAGGTTTCCATAAGCGCCCGCAGAGGTCTGAAGGGGCCCGTACTGTTCCGTGAGGATCCATAGGGCTCCGTAGAGCTTTGTAGGTTCCCTAGAGGCCTCTGGAGTACCGCAGGAGCCAGTAGTGTTCTGTAGGGGCCCGTAGGGTTCCTTCCATAGGAGCTGGCAGTGTTCCGTAGGGTCCTCTAGGGTTGAGTAAGTGCCCGCAGGAGTCTGTAGGAATCCGTGGGATTCTGTAAGGTTCTGGAGGGTTCTGCAGGGTTTCCTAGGGGCCCGTAGAGTTCCGTAGTGGCTGGTAAAGTACCCTAGGGCCCTGTACCATTCCGTAACTGCCTGCAAGGGTCTTTAGGCTTCCGTAGGGGCTGGGAGGGTTCCGTAAAGTTCCGTGGGTTCCTGCAGAGTTCTGCAAGTGCCCGCAAGGGCCTGTAGGGGTGCACAGTGTTTCTATCAGGTTCCGTAGAGTTCCGTAGGGGCCATATTTTTCTGTAGTGGCTGGTAGTATTCTGTAGGGGTCTGTAGGGTTCCGTAGGCGCCTGCAGTGTTCTGTAGGAGCCCATAGGGTTTTAGTGAGGTTCCGTTGTGTTGCTAAGGGTCTTGTAGAGTGCTGTCGGGTCCTGGAGTATTCTGTAGGGTTCCAGAGGGGCTCGTAGGGTACTGTCGAAATCTGTAGGGTTCCCTAGGGGCCCATAGAGTCCCGTAGATTTCCGTAGGGGCCTGTAGGGTTGTGTAAGTGCCCGCAGGGGTTGGTAGGAGCTTATAGGGTTCCATAAGTTTCCAGAGGGTTGTGTAGGGTTCCGTAGGGGCCTGTGGTGTTCCCTAGGGGCCTGTAGAGTCTCGTACAGTTCCGTAGGGTCCTGTAGGTTTCCATAAGCGCCCGCAGAGGTCTGAAGGGGCCCGTACTGTTCTGTGAGGATCCATAGGGCTCCGTAGAGCTTTGTAGGTTCCCTAGAGGCCTCTGGAGTACCGCAGGAGCCAGTAGTGTTCTGTAGGGGCCAGTAGGGTTCCTTCCATAGGAGCTGGCAGTGTTAGGTAGGGGCCTGTAGGGTTGAGTAAGTGCCCGCAGAAGTCTGTAGGAGTCTGTGGGATTCTGTAAGGTTGCGGAGGGTTCTGCAGGGTTCCGTAGGGACCTGTAGAGTTCTTTAGTGGCTGGTAAATTTCCGTAGGGCCCTGTGGGGTTCTGTATGGACCTGTAGGGTTCCGTAGGGGCCTGCAGGGTTCCGTAAGTGCCCGCAGGTGTCTGTAGGGTTCCGTAGGGGTCTGTAGGGTTCCGTAGGCGCCTGCAGTGTTCTGTAGGAGCCCATAGGGTTTTAGTGAGGTTCCATTGTGTTGCTAAGGGTCTTGTAGAGTGCTGTCGGGTCCTGGAGTATTCTGTAGGGTTCCAGAGGGGCTGGTAGGGTTTCGTCGAAATCTGTAGGGTTCCCTAGGGGCCCGTAGAGTCCCGTAGATTTCCGTAGTGGCCTGTAGGGTTGTGTAAGTGCCCGCAGGGGTTGGTAGGAGCTTGTAGGGTGCCATATGTTTCCGGAGGGTTGTGTAGGGTTCCGTAGGGGCCTGTGGTGTTCCCTAGGGGCCTGTAGAGTCTCGTACAGTTCCGTAGGGTCCTGTAGGTTTCCATAAGCGCCCGCAGAGGTCTGAAGGGGCCCGTACTGTTCCGTGAGGATCCATAGGGCTCCGTAGAGCTTTGTAGGTTCCCTAGAGGCCTCTGGAGTACCGCAGGAGCCAGTAGTGTTCTGTAGGGGCCCGTAGGGTTCCTTCCATAGGAGCTGGCAGTGTTCCGTAGGGTCCTCTAGGGTTGAGTAAGTGCCCGCAGGAGTCTGTAGGAATCCGTGGGATTCTGTAAGGTTCTGGAGGGTTCTGCAGGGTTCCCTAGGGGCCCGTAGAGTTCCGTAGTGGCTGGTAAAGTACCCTAGGGCCCTGTACCATTCCGTAACTGCCTGCAAGGGTCTTTAGGCTTCCGTAGGGGCTGGGAGGGTTCCGTAAAGTTCCGTGGGTTCCTGCAGAGTTCTGCAAGTGCCCGCAAGGGCCTGTAGGGGCCCACAGTGTTTCTGTCAGGTTCCGTAGAGTTCCGTAGGGGCCATATTTTTCTGTAGTGGCTGGTAGTATTCTGTAGGGGTCTGTAGGGTTCCGTAGGCGCCTGCAGTGTTCTGTAGGAGCCCATAGGGTTTTAGTGAGGTTCCGTTGTGTTGCTAAGGGTCTTGTAGAGTGCTGTCGGGTCCTGGAGTATTCTGTAGGGTTCCAGAGGGGCTCGTAGGGTTCCATCGAAATCTGTAGGGTTCCCTAGGGGCCCATAGAGTCCCGTAGATTTCCGTAGGGGCCTGTAGGGTTGTGTAAGTGCCCGCAGGGGTTGGTAGGAGCTTATAGGGTTCCATAAGTTTCCAGAGGGTTGTGTAGGGTTCCGTAGGGGCCTGTGGTGTTCCCTAGGGGCCTGTAGAGTCTCGTACAGTTCCGTAGGGTCCTGTAGGTTTCCATAAGCGCCCGCAGAGGTCTGAAGGGGCCCGTACTGTTCCGTGAGGATCCATAGGGCTCCGTAGAGCTTCGTAGGTTCCCTAGAGGCCTCTGGAGTACCGCAGGAGCCAGTAGTGTTCTGTAGGGGCCAGTAGGGTTCCTTCCATAGGAGCTGGCAGTGTTAGGTAGGGGCCTGTAGGGTTGAGTAAGTGCCCGCAGAAGTCTGTAGGAGTCTGTGGGATTCTGTAAGGTTGCGGAGGGTTCTGCAGGGTTCCGTAGGGACCTGTAGAGTTCCGTAGTGGCTGGTAAATTTCCGTAGGGCCCTGTGGGGTTCTGTATGGACCTGTAGGGTTCCGTAGGGGCCTGCAGGGTTCCGTAAGTGCCCGCAGGTGTCTGTAGGGTTCCGTAGGGGTCTGTAGGGTTCCGTAGGCGCCTGCAGTGTTCTGTAGGAGCCCATAGGGTTTTAGTGAGGTTCCATTGTGTTGCTAAGGGTCTTGTAGAGTGCTGTCGGGTCCTGGAGTATTCTGTAGGGTTCCAGAGGGGCTGGTAGGGTTTCGTCGAAATCTGTAGGGTTCCCTAGGGGCCCGTAGAGTCCCGTAGATTTCCGTAGTGGCCTGTAGGGTTGTGTAAGTGCCCGCAGGGGTTGGTAGGAGCTTGTAGGGTGCCATATGTTTCCGGAGGGTTGTGTAGGGTTCCGTAGGGGCCTGTGGTGTTCCCTAGGGGCCTGTAGAGTCTCGTACAGTTCCGTAGGGTCCTGTAGGTTTCCATAAGCGCCCGCAGAGGTCTGAAGGGGCCCGTACTGTTCCGTGAGGATCCATAGGGCTCCGTAGAGCTTCGTAGGTTCCCTAGAGGCCTCTGGAGTACCGCAGGAGCCAGTAGTGTTCTGTAGGGGCCCGTAGGGTTCCTTCCATAGGAGCTGGCAGTGTTCCGTAGGGTCCTCTAGGGTTGAGTAAGTGCCCGCAGGAGTCTGTAGGAATCCGTGGGATTCTGTAAGGTTCTGGAGGGTTCTGCAGGGTTCCCTAGGGGCCCGTAGAGTTCCGTAGTGGCTGGTAAAGTACCCTAGGGCCCTGTACCATTCCGTAACTGCCTGCAAGGGTCTTTAGGCTTCCGTAGGGGCTGGGAGGGTTCCGTAAAGTTCCGTGGGTTCCTGCAGAGTTCTGCAAGTGCCCGCAAGGGCCTGTAGGGGCCCACAGTGTTTCTGTCAGGTTCCGTAGAGTTCCGTAGGGGCCATATTTTTCTGTAGTGGCTGGTAGTATTCTGTAGGGGTCTGTAGGGTTCCGTAGGCGCCTGCAGTGTTCTGTAGGAGCCCATAGGGTTTTAGTGAGGTTCCGTTGTGTTGCTAAGGGTCTTGTAGAGTGCTGTCGGGTCCTGGAGTATTCTGTAGGGTTCCAGAGGGGCTCGTAGGGTTTCGTCGAAATCTGTAGGGTTCCCTAGGGGCCCGTAGAGTCCTGTAGATTTCCGTAGTGGCCTGTAGGGTTGTGTAAGTGCCCGCAGGGGTTGGTAGGAGCTTGTAGGGTGCCATATGTTTCCGGAGGGTTGTGTAGGGTTCCGTAGGGGCCTGTGGTGTTCCCTAGGGGCCTGTAGAGTCTCGTACAGTTCCGTAGGGTCCTGTAGGTTTCCATAAGCGCCCGCAGAGGTCTGAAGGGGCCCGTACTGTTCCGTGAGGATCCATAGGGCTCCGTAGAGCTTCGTAGGTTCCCTAGAGGCCTCTGGAGTACCGCAGGAGCCAGTAGTGTTCCGTAGAGTCCTCTAGGGTTGAGTAAGTGCCCGCAGGAGTCTGTAGGAGTCTGTGGGATTCTGTAAGGTTGCGGAGGGTTCTGCAGGGTTCCGTAGGGACCCGTAGAGTTCTGTAGTGGCTGGTAAAGTTCCGTAGGGCCCTGTGGGGTTCTGTATGGACCTGTAGGGTTCCGTAGGGGCCTGCAGGGTTCCGTAAGTGCCCGCAGGTGTCTGTAGGGGTCTGTAGGGTTCCGTAGGCACCTGCAGTGTTCTGTAGGAGCCCATAGGGTTTTAGTGAGGTTCCGTTGTGTTGCTAAGGGTCTTGTAGAGTGCTGTCGGGTCCTGGAGTATTCTGTAGGGTTCGAGAGGGGCTCGTAGGGTTTCGTCGAAATCTGTAGGGTTCCCTAGGGGCCCGTAGAGTCCCGTAGATTTCCGTAGTGGCCTGTAGGGTTGTGTAAGTGCCCGCAGGGGTTGGTAGGAGCTTGTAGGGTGCCATATGTTTCCAGAGGGTTGTGTAGGGTTCCGTAAGGGCCTGTGGTGTTCTCTAGGGGCCTATAGAGTCTCGTACAGTTCCGTAGGGTCCTGTAGGTTTCCATAAGCGCCCGCAGAGGTCTGAAGGGGCCCGTACTGTTCCGTGAGGATCCATAGGGTTCCGTAGAGCTTCGTAGGTTCCCTAGAGGCCTCTGGAGTACCGCAGGAGCCAGTAGTGTTCCGTAGAGTCCTCTAGGGTTGAGTAAGTGCCCGCAGGAGTCTGTAGGAATCCGTGGGATTCTGTAAGGTTCTGGAGGGTTCTGCAGGGTTCCCTAGGGGCCCGTAGAGTTCCGTAGTGGCTGGTAAAGTACCCTAGGGCCCTGTACCATTCCGTAACTGCCTGCAAGGGTCTTTAGGCTTCCGTAGGGGCTGGGAGGGTTCCGTAAAGTTCCGTGGGTTCCTGCAGAGTTCTGCAAGTGCCCGCAAGGGCCTGTAGGGGTGCACAGTGTTTCTATCAGGTTCCGTAGAGTTCCGTAGGGGCCATATTTTTCTGTAGTGGCTGGTAGTATTCTGTAGGGGTCTGTAGGGTTCCGTAGGCGCCTGCAGTGTTCTGTAGGAGCCCATAGGGTTTTAGTGAGGTTCCGTTGTGTTGCTAAGGGTCTTGTAGAGTGCTGTCGGGTCCTGGAGTATTCTGTAGGGTTCCAGAGGGGCTCGTAGGGTACTGTCGAAATCTGTAGGGTTCCCTAGGGGCCCATAGAGTCCCGTAGATTTCCGTAGGGGCCTGTAGGGTTGTGTAAGTGCCCGCAGGGGTTGGTAGGAGCTTATAGGGTTCCATAAGTTTCCAGAGGGTTGTGTAGGGTTCCGTAGGGGCCTGTGGTGTTCCCTAGGGGCCTGTAGAGTCTCGTACAGTTCCGTAGGGTCCTGTGGTGTTCTCTAGGGGCCCGTAGAGTCCCGTAGATTTCCGTAGTGGCCTGTAGGGTTGTGTAAGTGCCCGCAGGGGTTGGTAGGAGCTTGTAGGGTGCCATATGTTTCCGGAGGGTTGTGTAGGGTTCCGTAAGGGCCTGTGGTGTTCTCTAGGGGCCTATAGAGTCTCGTACAGTTCCGTAGGGTCCTGTAGGTTTCCATAAGCGCCCGCAGAGGTCTGAAGGGGCCCGTACTGTTCCGTGAGGATCCATAGGGCTCCGTAGAGCTTTGTAGGTTCCCTAGAGGCCTCTGGAGTACCGCAGGAGCCAGTAGTGTTCTGTAGGGGCCCGTAGGGTTCCTTCCATAGGAGCTGGCAGTGTTCCGTAGGGTCCTCTAGGGTTGAGTAAGTGCCCGCAGGAGTCTGTAGGAATCCGTGGGATTCTGTAAGGTTCTGGAGGGTTCTGCAGGGTTCCCTAGGGGCCCGTAGAGTTCCGTAGTGGCTGGTAAAGTACCCTAGGGCCCTGTACCATTCCGTAACTGCCTGCAAGGGTCTTTAGGCTTCCGTAGGGGCTGGGAGGGTTCCGTAAAGTTCCGTGGGTTCCTGCAGAGTTCTGCAAGTGCCCGCAAGGGCCTGTAGGGGTGCACAGTGTTTCTATCAGGTTCCGTAGAGTTCCGTAGGGGCCATATTTTTCTGTAGTGGCTGGTAGTATTCCGTAGGGGTCTGTAGGGTTCCGTAGGCGCCTGCAGTGTTCTGTAGGAGCCCATAGGGTTTTAGTGAGGTTCCGTTGTGTTGCTAAGGGTCTTGTAGAGTGCTGTCGGGTCCTGGAGTATTCTGTAGGGTTCCAGAGGGGCTCGTAGGGTACTGTCGAAATCTGTAGGGTTCCCTAGGGGCCCATAGAGTCCCGTAGATTTCCGTAGGGGCCTGTAGGGTTGTGTAAGTGCCCGCAGGGGTTGGTAGGAGCTTATAGGGTTCCATAATTTTCCAGAGGGTTGTGTAGGGTTCCGTAGGGGCCTGTGGTGTTCCCTAGGGGCCTGTAGAGTCTCGTACAGTTCCGTAGGGTCCTGTAGGTTTCCATAAGCGCCCGCAGAGGTCTGAAGGGGCCCGTACTGTTCCGTGAGGATCCATAGGGCTCCGTAGAGCTTTGTAGGTTCCCTAGAGGCCTCTGGAGTACCGCAGGAGCATGTAGTGTTCTGTAGGGGCCAGTAGGGTTCCTTCCATAGGAGCTGGCAGTGTTAGGTAGGGGCCTGTAGGGTTGAGTAAGTGCCCGCAGAAGTCTGTAGGAGTCTGTGGGATTCTGTAAGGTTGCAGAGGGTTCTGCAGGGTTCCGTAGGGACCTGTAGAGTTCCGTAGTGGCTGGTAAATTTCCGTAGGGCCCTGTGGGGTTCTGTATGGACCTGTAGGGTTCCGTAGGGGCCTGCAGGGTTCCGTAAGTGCCCGCAGGTGTCTGTAGGGTTCCGTAGGGGTCTGTAGGGTTCCGTAGGCGCCTGCAGTGTTCTGTAGGAGCCCATAGGGTTTTAGTGAGGTTCCATTGTGTTGCTAAGGGTCTTGTAGAGTGCTGTCGGGTCCTGGAGTATTCTGTAGGGTTCCAGAGGGGCTGGTAGGGTTTCGTCGAAATCTGTAGGGTTCCCTAGGGGCCCGTAGAGTCCCGTAGATTTCCGTAGTGGCCTGTAGGGTTGTGTAAGTGCCCGCAGGGGTTGGTAGGAGCTTGTAGGGTGCCATATGTTTCCGGAGGGTTGTGTAGGGTTCCGTAGGGGCCTGTGGTGTTCCCTAGGGGCCTGTAGAGTCTCGTACAGTTCCGTAGGGTCCTGTAGGTTTCCATAAGCGCCCGCAGAGGTCTGAAGGGGCCCGTACTGTTCCGTGAGGATCCATAGGGCTCCGTAGAGCTTTGTAGGTTCCCTAGAGGCCTCTGGAGTACCGCAGGAGCCAGTAGTGTTCTGTAGGGGCCCGTAGGGTTCCTTCCATAGGAGCTGGCAGTGTTCCGTAGGGTCCTCTAGGGTTGAGTAAGTGCCCGCAGGAGTCTGTAGGAATCCGTGGGATTCTGTAAGGTTCTGGAGGGTTCTGCAGGGTTCCCTAGGGGCCCGTAGAGTTCCGTAGTGGCTGGTAAAGTACCCTAGGGCCCTGTACCATTCCGTAACTGCCTGCAAGGGTCTTTAGGCTTCCGTAGGGGCTGGGAGGGTTCCGTAAAGTTCCGTGGGTTCCTGCAGAGTTCTGCAAGTGCCCGCAAGGGCCTGTAGGGGTGCACAGTGTTTCTGTCAGGTTCCGTAGAGTTCTGTAGGGGCCATATTTTTCTGTAGTGGCTGGTAGTATTCTGTAGGGGTCTGTAGGGTTCCGTAGGCGCCTGCAGTGTTCTGTAGGAGCCCATAGGGTTTTAGTGAGGTTCCGTTGTGTTGCTAAGGGTCTTGTAGAGTGCTGTCGGGTCCTGGAGTATTCTGTAGGGTTCCAGAGGGGCTCGTAGGGTTCCATCGAAATCTGTAGGGTTCCCTAGGGGCCCATAGAGTCCCGTAGATTTCCGTAGGGGCCTGTAGGGTTGTGTAAGTGCCCGCAGGGGTTGGTAGGAGCTTATAGGGTTCCATAAGTTTCCAGAGGGTTGTGTAGGGTTCCGTAGGGGCCTGTGGTGTTCCCTAGGGGCCTGTAGAGTCTCGTACAGTTCTGTAAGGGCCTGTGGTGTTCTCTAGGGGCCTGTAGAGTCTCGTACAGTTCCGTAGGGTCCTGTAGGTTTCCATAAGCGCCCGCAGAGGTCTGAAGGGGCCCGTACTGTTCCGTAAGGATCCATAGGGCTCCGTAGAGCTTCGTAGGTTCCCTAGAGGCCTCTGGAGTACCGCAGGAGCCAGTAGTGTTCTGTAGGGGCCCGTAGGGTTCCTTCCATAGGAGCTGGCAGTGTTCCGTAGGGTCCTCTAGGGTTGAGTAAGTGCCCGCAGGAGTCTGTAGGAATCCGTGGGATTCTGTAAGGTTCTGGAGGGTTCTGCAGGGTTCCCTAGGGGCCCGTAGAGTTCCGTAGTGGCTGGTAAAGTACCCTAGGGCCCTGTACCATTCCGTAACTGCCTGCAAGGGTCTTTAGGCTTCCGTAGGGGCTGGGAGGGTTCCGTAAAGTTCCGTGGGTTCCTGCAGAGTTCTGCAAGTGCCCGCAAGGGCCTGTAGGGGTGCACAGTGTTTCTGTCAGGTTCCGTAGAGTTCCGTAGGGGCCATATTTTTCTGTAGTGGCTGGTAGTATTCTGTAGGGGTCTGTAGGGTTCCGTAGGCGCCTGCAGTGTTCTGTAGGAGCCCATAGGGTTTTAGTGAGGTTCCGTTGTGTTGCTAAGGGTCTTGTAGAGTGCTGTCGGGTCCTGGAGTATTCTGTAGGGTTCCAGAGGGGCTCGTAGGGTTCCATCGAAATCTGTAGGGTTCCCTAGGGGCCCATAGAGTCCCGTAGATTTCCGTAGGGACCTGTAGGGTTGTGTAAGTGCCCGCAGGGGTTGGTAGGAGCTTATAGGGTTCCATAAGTTTCCAGAGGGTTGTGTAGGGTTCCGTAGGGGCCTGTGGTGTTCCCTAGGGGCCTGTAGAGTCTCGTACAGTTCTGTAAGGGCCTGTGGTGTTCTCTAGGGGCCTGTAGAGTCTCGTACAGTTCCGTAGGGTCCTGTAGGTTTCCATAAGCGCCCGCAGAGGTCTGAAGGGGCCCGTACTGTTCCGTGAGGATCCATAGGGCTCCGTAGAGCTTCGTAGGTTCCCTAGAGGCCTCTGGAGTACCGCAGGAGCCAGTAGTGTTCTGTAGGGGCCCGTAGGGTTCCTTCCATAGGGGCTGGCAGTGTTCCGTAGGGTCCTCTAGGGTTGAGTAAGTGCCTGCAGGAGTCTGTAGGAGTCTGTGGGATTCTGTAAGGTTGCGGAGGATTCTGCAGGGTTCCGTAGGGACCCGTAGAGTTCCGTAGTGGCTGGTAAAGTTCCGTAGGGCCCTGTGGGGTTCTGTATGGACCTGTAGGGTTCCGTAGGGGCCTGCAGGGTTCCGTAAGTGCCCGCAGGTGTCTGTAGGGTTCCGTAGGGGTCTGTAGGGTTCCGTAGGCACCTGCAGTGTTCTGTAGGAGCCCATAGGGTTTTAGTGAGGTTCCGTTGTGTTGCTAAGGGTCTTGTAGAGTGCTGTCGGGTCCTGGAGTATTCTGTAGGGTTCCAGAGGGGCTCGTAGGGTTTCGTCGAAATCTGTAGGGTTCCCTAGGGGCCCGTAGAGTCCCGTAGATTTCCGTAGGGACCTGTAGGGTTGTGTAAGTGCCCGCAGGGGTTGGTAGGAGCTTGTAGGGTGCCATATGTTTCCGGAGGGTTGTGTAGGGTTCCGTAAGGGCCTGTGGTGTTCTCTAGGGGCCTATAGAGTCTCGTACAGTTCCGTAGGGTCCTGTAGGTTTCCATAAGCGCCCGCAGAGGTCTGAAGGGGCCCGTACTGTTCCGTAAGGATCAATAGGGTTCCGTAGAGCTTCGTAGGTTCCCTAGAGGCCTCTGGAGTACCGCAGGAGCCAGTAGTGTTCCGTAGAGTCCTCTAGGGTTGAGTAAGTGCCCGCAGGAGTCTGTAGGAATCCGTGGGATTCTGTAAGGTTCTGGAGGGTTCTGCAGGGTTCCCTAGGGGCCCGTAGAGTTCCGTAGTGGCTGGTAAAGTACCCTAGGGCCCTGTACCATTCCGTAACTGCCTGCAAGGGTCTTTAGGCTTCCGTAGGGGCTGGGAGGGTTCCGTAAAGTTCCGTGGGTTCCTGCAGAGTTCTGCAAGTGCCCGCAAGGGCCTGTAGGGGTGCACAGTGTTTCTGTCAGGTTCCGTAGAGTTCTGTAGGGGCCATATTTTTCTGTAGTGGCTGGTAGTATTCTGTAGGGGTCTGTAGGGTTCCGTAGGCGCCTGCAGTGTTCTGTAGGAGCCCATAGGGTTTTAGTGAGGTTCCGTTGTGTTGCTAAGGGTCTTGTAGAGTGCTGTCGGGTCCTGGAGTATTCTGTAGGGTTCCAGAGGGGCTCGTAGGGTTCCATCGAAATCTGTAGGGTTCCCTAGGGGCCCATAGAGTCCCGTAGATTTCCGTAGGGGCCTGTAGGGTTGTGTAAGTGCCCGCAGGGGTTGGTAGGAGCTTATAGGGTTCCATAAGTTTCCAGAGGGTTGTGTAGGGTTCCGTAGGGGCCTGTGGTGTTCCCTAGGGGCCTGTAGAGTCTCGTACAGTTCTGTAAGGGCCTGTGGTGTTCTCTAGGGGCCTGTAGAGTCTCGTACAGTTCCGTAGGGTCCTGTAGGTTTCCATAAGCGCCCGCAGAGGTCTGAAGGGGCCCGTACTGTTCCGTAAGGATCCATAGGGCTCCGTAGAGCTTCGTAGGTTCCCTAGAGGCCTCTGGAGTACCGCAGGAGCCAGTAGTGTTCTGTAGGGGCCCGTAGGGTTCCTTCCATAGGAGCTGGCAGTGTTCCGTAGGGTCCTCTAGGGTTGAGTAAGTGCCCGCAGGAGTCTGTAGGAATCCGTGGGATTCTGTAAGGTTCTGGAGGGTTCTGCAGGGTTCCCTAGGGGCCCGTAGAGTTCCGTAGTGGCTGGTAAAGTACCCTAGGGCCCTGTACCATTCCGTAACTGCCTGCAAGGGTCTTTAGGCTTCCGTAGGGGCTGGGAGGGTTCCGTAAAGTTCCGTGGGTTCCTGCAGAGTTCTGCAAGTGCCCGCAAGGGCCTGTAGGGGTGCACAGTGTTTCTGTCAGGTTCCGTAGAGTTCTGTAGGGGCCATATTTTTCTGTAGTGGCTGGTAGTATTCTGTAGGGGTCTGTAGGGTTCCGTAGGCGCCTGCAGTGTTCTGTAGGAGCCCATAGGGTTTTAGTGAGGTTCCGTTGTGTTGCTAAGGGTCTTGTAGAGTGCTGTCGGGTCCTGGAGTATTCTGTAGGGTTCCAGAGGGGCTCGTAGGGTTCCATCGAAATCTGTAGGGTTCCCTAGGGGCCCATAGAGTCCCGTAGATTTCCGTAGGGACCTGTAGGGTTGTGTAAGTGCCCGCAGGGGTTGGTAGGAGCTTATAGGGTTCCATAAGTTTCCAGAGGGTTGTGTAGGGTTCCGTAGGGGCCTGTGGTGTTCCCTAGGGGCCTGTAGAGTCTCGTACAGTTCTGTAAGGGCCTGTGGTGTTCTCTAGGGGCCTGTAGAGTCTCGTACAGTTCCGTAGGGTCCTGTAGGTTTCCATAAGCGCCCGCAGAGGTCTGAAGGGGCCCGTACTGTTCCGTGAGGATCCATAGGGCTCCGTAGAGCTTCGTAGGTTCCCTAGAGGCCTCTGGAGTACCGCAGGAGCCAGTAGTGTTCTGTAGGGGCCCGTAGGGTTCCTTCCATAGGGGCTGGCAGTGTTAGGTAGGGGCCTGTAGGGTTGTGTAAGTGCCCGCAGAAGTCTGTAGGAGCTTGTAGGGTGGCATATGTTTCCGAAGGGTTGTGTAGGGTTCCGTAGGGGCCTGTGGTGTTCCCTAGGGGCCTGTAGAGTCTCGTACAGTTCCGTAGGGTCCTGTAGGTTTCCATAAGCGCCCGCAGAGGTCTGAAGGGGCCCGTACTGTTCCGTAAGGATCCATAGGGTTCCGTAGAGCTTCGTAGGTTCCCTAGAGGCCTCTGGAGTACCGCAGGAGCCAGTAGTGTTCTGTAGGGGCCAGTAGGGTTCCTTCCATAGGAGCTGGCAGTGTTAGGTAGGGGCCTGTAGGGTTGAGTAAGTGCCCGCAGAAGTCTGTAGGAGTCTGTGGGATTCTGTAAGGTTCCAGAGGGTTCTGCAGGGTTCCGTAGGGACCTGTAGAGTTCCGTAGTGGCTGGTAAAGTTCCGTAGGGCCCTGTGGGGTTCTGTATGGACCTCTAGGGTTCCGTAGGGGCCTGCAGGGTTCCGTAAGTGCCCGCAGGTGTCTGTAGGGTTCCGTAGGGGTCTGTAGGGTTCCGTAGGCGCCTGCAGTGTTCTGTAGGAGCCCATAGGGTTTTAGTGAGGTTCCGTTGTGTTGCTAAGGGTCTTGTAGAGTGCTGTCGGGTCCTGGAGTATTCTGTAGGGTTCCAGAGGGGCTCGTAGGGTTCCATCGAAATCTGTAGGGTTCCCTAGGGGCCCATAGAGTCCGGTAGATTTCCGTAGGGGCCTGTAGGGTTGTGTAAGTGCCCGCAGGGGTTGGTAGGAGCTTGTAGGGTGCCATATGTTTCCGGAGGGTTGTGTAGGGTTCCGTAGGGGCCTGTGGTGTTCCCTAGGGGCCTGTAGAGTCTCGTACAGTTCCGTAGGGTCCTGTAGGTTTCCATAAGCGCCCGCAGAGGTCTGAAGGGGCCCGTACTGTTCCGTGAGGATCCATAGGGCTCCGTAGAGCTTCGTAGGTTCCCTAGAGGCCTCTGGAGTACCGCAGGAGCCAGTAGTGTTCTGTAGGGGCCCGTAGGGTTCCTTCCATAGGAGCTGGCAGTGTTCCGTAGGGTCCTCTAGGGTTGAGTAAGTGCCTGCAGGAGTCTGTAGGAGTCTGTGGGATTCTGTAAGGTTGCGGAGGATTCTGCAGGGTTCCGTAGGGGCCCGTAGAGTTCCGTAGTGGCTGGTAAAGTTCCGTAGGGCCCTGTGGGGTTCTGTATGGACCTGTAGGGTTCCGTAGGGGCCTGCAGGGTTCCGTAAGTGCCCGCAGGTGTCTGTAGGGTTCCGTAGGGGTCTGTAGGGTTCCGTAGGCACCTGCAGTGTTCTGTAGGAGCCCATAGGGTTTTAGTGAGGTTCCGTTGTGTTGCTAAGGGTCTTGTAGAGTGCTGTCGGGTCCTGGAGTATTCTGTAGGGTTCCAGAGGGGCTGGTAGGGTTTCGTCGAAATCTGAAGGGTTCCCTAGGGGCCCGTAGAGTCCCGTAGATTTCCGTAGTGGCCTGTAGGGTTGTGTAAGTGCTCGCAGGGGTTGGTAGGAGCTTGTAGGGTGCCATATGTTTCCGGAGGGTTGTGTAGGGTTCCGTAGGGGCCTGTGGTGTTCCCTAGGGGCCTGTAGAGTCTCGTACAGTTCCGTAGGGTCCTGTAGGTTTCCATAAGCGCCCGCAGAGGTCTGAAGGGGCCCGTACTGTTCCGTAAGGATCCATAGGGTTCCGTAGAGCTTCGTAGGTTCCCTAGAGGCCTCTGGAGTACCGCAGGAGCCAGTAGTGTTCTGTAGGGGCCCGTAGGGTTCCTTCCATAGGAGCTGGCAGTGTTCCGTAGGGTCCTCTAGGGTTGAGTAAGTGCCCGCAGGAGTCTGTAGGAATCCGTGGGATTCTGTAAGGTTCTGGAGGGTTCTGCAGGGTTCCCTAGGGGCCCGTAGAGTTCCGTAGTGGCTGGTAAAGTACCCTAGGGCCCTGTACCATTCCGTAACTGCCTGCAAGGGTCTTTAGGCTTCCGTAGGGGCTGGGAGGGTTCCGTAAAGTTCCGTGGGTTCCTGCAGAGTTCTGCAAGTGCCCGCAAGGGCCTGTAGGGGTGCACAGTGTTTCTGTCAGGTTCCGTAGAGTTCCGTAGGGGCCATATTTTTCTGTAGTGGCTGGTAGTATTCTGTAGGGGTCTGTAGGGTTCCGTAGGCGCCTGCAGTGTTCTGTAGGAGCCCATAGGGTTTTAGTGAGGTTCCGTTGTGTTGCTAAGGGTCTTGTAGAGTGCTGTCGGGTCCTGGAGTATTCTGTAGGGTTCCAGAGGGGCTCGTAGGGTTCCATCGAAATCTGTAGGGTTCCCTAGGGGCCCATAGAGTCCCGTAGATTTCCGTAGGGACCTGTAGGGTTGTGTAAGTGCCCGCAGGGGTTGGTAGGAGCTTATAGGGTTCCATAAGTTTCCAGAGGGTTGTGTAGGGTTCCGTAGGGGCCTGTGGTGTTCCCTAGGGGCCTGTAGAGTCTCGTACAGTTCTGTAAGGGCCTGTGGTGTTCTCTAGGGGCCTGTAGAGTCTCGTACAGTTCCGTAGGGTCCTGTAGGTTTCCATAAGCGCCCGCAGAGGTCTGAAGGGGCCCGTACTGTTCCGTGAGGATCCATAGGGCTCCGTAGAGCTTCGTAGGTTCCCTAGAGGCCTCTGGAGTACCGCAGGAGCCAGTAGTGTTCTGTAGGGGCCCGTAGGGTTCCTTCCATAGGGGCTGGCAGTGTTCCGTAGGGTCCTCTAGGGTTGAGTAAGTGCCTGCAGGAGTCTGTAGGAGTCTGTGGGATTCTGTAAGGTTGCGGAGGATTCTGCAGGGTTCCGTAGGGACCCGTAGAGTTCCGTAGTGGCTGGTAAAGTTCCGTAGGGCCCTGTGGGGTTCTGTATGGACCTGTAGGGTTCCGTAGGGGCCTGCAGGGTTCCGTAAGTGCCCGCAGGTGTCTGTAGGGTTCCGTAGGGGTCTGTAGGGTTCCGTAGGCACCTGCAGTGTTCTGTAGGAGCCCATAGGGTTTTAGTGAGGTTCCGTTGTGTTGCTAAGGGTCTTGTAGAGTGCTGTCGGGTCCTGGAGTATTCTGTAGGGTTCCAGAGGGGCTCGTAGGGTTTCGTCGAAATCTGTAGGGTTCCCTAGGGGCCCGTAGAGTCCCGTAGATTTCCGTAGGGACCTGTAGGGTTGTGTAAGTGCCCGCAGGGGTTGGTAGGAGCTTGTAGGGTGCCATATGTTTCCGGAGGGTTGTGTAGGGTTCCGTAAGGGCCTGTGGTGTTCTCTAGGGGCCTATAGAGTCTCGTACAGTTCCGTAGGGTCCTGTAGGTTTCCATAAGCGCCCGCAGAGGTCTGAAGGGGCCCGTACTGTTCCGTAAGGATCAATAGGGTTCCGTAGAGCTTCGTAGGTTCCCTAGAGGCCTCTGGAGTACCGCAGGAGCCAGTAGTGTTCCGTAGAGTCCTCTAGGGTTGAGTAAGTGCCCGCAGGAGTCTGTAGGAATCCGTGGGATTCTGTAAGGTTCTGGAGGGTTCTGCAGGGTTCCCTAGGGGCCCGTAGAGTTCCGTAGTGGCTGGTAAAGTACCCTAGGGCCCTGTACCATTCCGTAACTGCCTGCAAGGGTCTTTAGGCTTCCGTAGGGGCTGGGAGGGTTCCGTAAAGTTCCGTGGGTTCCTGCAGAGTTCTGCAAGTGCCCGCAAGGGCCTGTAGGGGTGCACAGTGTTTCTGTCAGGTTCCGTAGAGTTCTGTAGGGGCCATATTTTTCTGTAGTGGCTGGTAGTATTCTGTAGGGGTCTGTAGGGTTCCGTAGGCGCCTGCAGTGTTCTGTAGGAGCCCATAGGGTTTTAGTGAGGTTCCGTTGTGTTGCTAAGGGTCTTGTAGAGTGCTGTCGGGTCCTGGAGTATTCTGTAGGGTTCCAGAGGGGCTCGTAGGGTTCCATCGAAATCTGTAGGGTTCCCTAGGGGCCCATAGAGTCCCGTAGATTTCCGTAGGGGCCTGTAGGGTTGTGTAAGTGCCCGCAGGGGTTGGTAGGAGCTTATAGGGTTCCATAAGTTTCCAGAGGGTTGTGTAGGGTTCCGTAGGGGCCTGTGGTGTTCCCTAGGGGCCTGTAGAGTCTCGTACAGTTCTGTAAGGGCCTGTGGTGTTCTCTAGGGGCCTGTAGAGTCTCGTACAGTTCCGTAGGGTCCTGTAGGTTTCCATAAGCGCCCGCAGAGGTCTGAAGGGGCCCGTACTGTTCCGTAAGGATCCATAGGGCTCCGTAGAGCTTCGTAGGTTCCCTAGAGGCCTCTGGAGTACCGCAGGAGCCAGTAGTGTTCTGTAGGGGCCCGTAGGGTTCCTTCCATAGGAGCTGGCAGTGTTCCGTAGGGTCCTCTAGGGTTGAGTAAGTGCCCGCAGGAGTCTGTAGGAATCCGTGGGATTCTGTAAGGTTCTGGAGGGTTCTGCAGGGTTCCCTAGGGGCCCGTAGAGTTCCGTAGTGGCTGGTAAAGTACCCTAGGGCCCTGTACCATTCCGTAACTGCCTGCAAGGGTCTTTAGGCTTCCGTAGGGGCTGGGAGGGTTCCGTAAAGTTCCGTGGGTTCCTGCAGAGTTCTGCAAGTGCCCGCAAGGGCCTGTAGGGGTGCACAGTGTTTCTGTCAGGTTCCGTAGAGTTCTGTAGGGGCCATATTTTTCTGTAGTGGCTGGTAGTATTCTGTAGGGGTCTGTAGGGTTCCGTAGGCGCCTGCAGTGTTCTGTAGGAGCCCATAGGGTTTTAGTGAGGTTCCGTTGTGTTGCTAAGGGTCTTGTAGAGTGCTGTCGGGTCCTGGAGTATTCTGTAGGGTTCCAGAGGGGCTCGTAGGGTTCCATCGAAATCTGTAGGGTTCCCTAGGGGCCCATAGAGTCCCGTAGATTTCCGTAGGGACCTGTAGGGTTGTGTAAGTGCCCGCAGGGGTTGGTAGGAGCTTATAGGGTTCCATAAGTTTCCAGAGGGTTGTGTAGGGTTCCGTAGGGGCCTGTGGTGTTCCCTAGGGGCCTGTAGAGTCTCGTACAGTTCTGTAAGGGCCTGTGGTGTTCTCTAGGGGCCTGTAGAGTCTCGTACAGTTCCGTAGGGTCCTGTAGGTTTCCATAAGCGCCCGCAGAGGTCTGAAGGGGCCCGTACTGTTCCGTGAGGATCCATAGGGCTCCGTAGAGCTTCGTAGGTTCCCTAGAGGCCTCTGGAGTACCGCAGGAGCCAGTAGTGTTCTGTAGGGGCCCGTAGGGTTCCTTCCATAGGGGCTGGCAGTGTTAGGTAGGGGCCTGTAGGGTTGTGTAAGTGCCCGCAGAAGTCTGTAGGAGCTTGTAGGGTGGCATATGTTTCCGAAGGGTTGTGTAGGGTTCCGTAGGGGCCTGTGGTGTTCCCTAGGGGCCTGTAGAGTCTCGTACAGTTCCGTAGGGTCCTGTAGGTTTCCATAAGCGCCCGCAGAGGTCTGAAGGGGCCCGTACTGTTCCGTAAGGATCCATAGGGTTCCGTAGAGCTTCGTAGGTTCCCTAGAGGCCTCTGGAGTACCGCAGGAGCCAGTAGTGTTCTGTAGGGGCCAGTAGGGTTCCTTCCATAGGAGCTGGCAGTGTTAGGTAGGGGCCTGTAGGGTTGAGTAAGTGCCCGCAGAAGTCTGTAGGAGTCTGTGGGATTCTGTAAGGTTCCAGAGGGTTCTGCAGGGTTCCGTAGGGACCTGTAGAGTTCCGTAGTGGCTGGTAAAGTTCCGTAGGGCCCTGTGGGGTTCTGTATGGACCTCTAGGGTTCCGTAGGGGCCTGCAGGGTTCCGTAAGTGCCCGCAGGTGTCTGTAGGGTTCCGTAGGGGTCTGTAGGGTTCCGTAGGCGCCTGCAGTGTTCTGTAGGAGCCCATAGGGTTTTAGTGAGGTTCCGTTGTGTTGCTAAGGGTCTTGTAGAGTGCTGTCGGGTCCTGGAGTATTCTGTAGGGTTCCAGAGGGGCTCGTAGGGTTCCATCGAAATCTGTAGGGTTCCCTAGGGGCCCATAGAGTCCCGTAGATTTCCGTAGGGGCCTGTAGGGTTGTGTAAGTGCCCGCAGAAGTCTGTAGGAGCTTGTAGGGTGCCATATGTTTCCGGAGGGTTGTGTAGGGTTCCGTAGGGGCCTGTGGTGTTCCCTAGGGGCCTGTAGAGTCTCGTACAGTTCCGTAGGGTCCTGTAGGTTTCCATAAGCGCCCGCAGAGGTCTGAAGGGGCCCGTACTGTTCCGTGAGGATCCATAGGGCTCCGTAGAGCTTCGTAGGTTCCCTAGAGGCCTCTGGAGTACCGCAGGAGCCAGTAGTGTTCTGTAGGGGCCCGTAGGGTTCCTTCCATAGGAGCTGGCAGTGTTCCGTAGGGTCCTCTAGGGTTGAGTAAGTGCCTGCAGGAGTCTGTAGGAGTCTGTGGGATTCTGTAAGGTTGCGGAGGATTCTGCAGGGTTCCGTAGGGGCCCGTAGAGTTCCGTAGTGGCTGGTAAAGTTCCGTAGGGCCCTGTGGGGTTCTGTATGGACCTGTAGGGTTCCGTAGGGGCCTGCAGGGTTCCGTAAGTGCCCGCAGGTGTCTGTAGGGTTCCGTAGGGGTCTGTAGGGTTCCGTAGGCACCTGCAGTGTTCTGTAGGAGCCCATAGGGTTTTAGTGAGGTTCCGTTGTGTTGCTAAGGGTCTTGTAGAGTGCTGTCGGGTCCTGGAGTATTCTGTAGGGTTCCAGAGGGGCTGGTAGGGTTTCGTCGAAATCTGAAGGGTTCCCTAGGGGCCCGTAGAGTCCCGTAGATTTCCGTAGTGGCCTGTAGGGTTGTGTAAGTGCTCGCAGGGGTTGGTAGGAGCTTGTAGGGTGCCATATGTTTCCGGAGGGTTGTGTAGGGTTCCGTAGGGGCCTGTGGTGTTCCCTAGGGGCCTGTAGAGTCTCGTACAGTTCCGTAGGGTCCTGTAGGTTTCCATAAGCGCCCGCAGAGGTCTGAAGGGGCCCGTACTGTTCCGTAAGGATCCATAGGGTTCCGTAGAGCTTCGTAGGTTCCCTAGAGGCCTCTGGAGTACCGCAGGAGCCAGTAGTGTTCTGTAGGGGCCCGTAGGGTTCCTTCCATAGGAGCTGGCAGTGTTCCGTAGGGTCCTCTAGGGTTGAGTAAGTGCCCGCAGGAGTCTGTAGGAATCCGTGAGATTCTGTAAGGTTCTGGAGGGTTCTGCAGGGTTCCCTAGGGGCCCGTAGAGTTCCGTAGTGGCTGGTAAAGTACCCTAGGGCCCTGTACCATTCCGTAACTGCCTGCAAGGGTCTTTAGGCTTCCGTAGGGGCTGGGAGGGTTCCGTAAAGTTCCGTGGGTTCCTGCAGAGTTCTGCAAGTGCCCGCAAGGGCCTGTAGGGGTGCACAGTGTTTCTGTCAGGTTCCGTAGAGTTCTGTAGGGGCCATATTTTTCTGTAGTGG
This sequence comes from Numenius arquata, assembly GCF_964106895.1. Classification (NCBI taxonomy): domain Eukaryota; kingdom Metazoa; phylum Chordata; class Aves; order Charadriiformes; family Scolopacidae; genus Numenius; species Numenius arquata. The sequence continues at coordinate 93,351 of NW_027414809.1, forward strand.
CTGGTAGTATTCTGTAGGGGTCTGTAGGGTTCCGTAGGCGCCTGCAGTGTTCTGTAGGAGCCCATAGGGTTTTAGTGAGGTTCCGTTGTGTTGCTAAGGGTCTTGTAGAGTGCTGTCGGGTCCTGGAGTATTCTGTAGGGTTCCAGAGGGGCTCGTAGGGTTCCATCGAAATCTGTAGGGTTCCCTAGGGGCCCATAGAGTCCCGTAGATTTCCGTAGGGACCTGTAGGGTTGTGTATGTGCCCGCAGGGGTTGGTAGGAGCTTATAGGGTTCCATAAGTTTCCAGAGGGTTGTGTAGGGTTCCGTAGGGGCCTGTGGTGTTCCCTAGGGGCCTGTAGAGTCTCGTACAGTTCTGTAAGGGCCTGTGGTGTTCTCTAGGGGCCTGTAGAGTCTCGTACAGTTCCATAGGGTCCTGTAGGTTTCCATAAGCGCCCGCAGAGGTCTGAAGGGGCCCGTACTGTTCCGTGAGGATCCATAGGGCTCCGTAGAGCTTCGTAGGTTCCCTAGAGGCCTCTGGAGTACCGCAGGAGCATGTAGTGTTCTGTAGGGGCCCGTAGGGTTCCTTCCATAGGAGCTGGCAGTGTTCCGTAGGGTCCTCTAGGGTTGAGTAAGTGCCTGCAGGAGTCTGTAGGAGTCTGTGGGATTCTGTAAGGTTGCGGAGGATTCTGCAGGGTTCCGTAGGGACCCGTAGAGTTCCGTAGTGGCTGGTAAAGTTCCGTAGGGCCCTGTGGGGTTCTGTATGGACCTGTAGGGTTCCGTAGGGGCCTGCAGGGTTCCGTAAGTGCCCGCAGGTGTCTGTAGGGTTCCGTAGGGGTCTGTAGGGTTCCGTAGGCACCTGCAGTGTTCTGTAGGAGCCCATAGGGTTTTAGTGAGGTTCCGTTGTGTTGCTAAGGGTCTTGTAGAGTGCTGTCGGGTCCTGGAGTATTCTGTAGGGTTCCAGAGGGGCTGGTAGGGTTTCGTCGAAATCTGTAGGGTTCCCTAGGGGCCCGTAGAGTCCCGTAGATTTCCGTAGTGGCCTGTAGGTTTGTGTAAGTGCCCGCAGGGGTTGGTAGGAGCTTGTAGGGTGCCATATGTTTCCGGAGGGTTGTGTAGGGTTCCGTAGGGGCCTGTGGTGTTCCCTAGGGGCCTGTAGAGTCTCGTACAGTTCCGTAGGGTCCTGTAGGTTTCCATAAGCGCCCGCAGAGGTCTGAAGGGGCCCGTACTGTTCCGTAAGGATCCATAGGGCTCCGTAGAGCTTCGTAGGTTCCCTAGAGGCCTCTGGAGTACCGCAGGAGCATGTAGTGTTCTGTAGGGGCCCGTAGGGTTCCTTCCATAGGAGCTGGCAGTGTTCCGTAGGGTCCTCTAGGGTTGAGTAAGTGCCCGCAGAAGTCTGTAGGAATCCGTGGGATTCTGTAAGGTTCTGGAGGGTTCTGCAGGGTTCCGTAGGGGGCCGTAGAGTTCCGTAGTGGCTGGTAAAGTACCCTAGGGCCCTGTACCATTCCGTAACTGCCTGCAATGGTCTTTAGGCTTCCGTAGGGGATGGTAGGGTTCCATAAAGTTCCGTGGGTTCCTGCAGAGTTCTGCAAGTGCCCGCAAGGGCCTGTAGGGGCCCACAGTGTTTCTGTCAGGTTCCGTAGAGTTCTGTAGGGGCCATATTTTTCTGTAGTGGCTGGTAGTATTCTGTAGGGGTCTGTAGGGTTCCGTAGGCGCCTGCAGTGTTCTGTAGGAGCCCATAGGGTTTTAGTGAGGTTCCGTTGTGTTGCTAAGGGTCTTGTAGAGTGCTGTCGGGTCCTGGAGTATTCTGTAGGGTTCCAGAGGGGCTCGTAGGGTTCCATCGAAATCTGTAGGGTTCCCTAGGGGCCCATAGAGTCCCGTAGATTTCCGTAGTGGCCTGTAGGGTTGTGTAAGTGCCCGCAGGGGTTGGTAGGAGCTTATAGGGTTCCATAAGTTTCCAGAGGGTTGTGTAGGCTTCCGTAGGGGCCTGTGGTGTTCCCAAGGGGCCTGTAGAGTCTCGTACAGTTCCGTAGGGTCCTGTAGGTTTCCGTAAGCGCCCGCAGAGGTCTGAAGGGGCCCGTACTGTTCCGTGAGGATCCATAGGGTTCCGTAGAGCTTCGTAGGTTCCCTAGAGGCCTCTGGAGTACCGCAGGAGCCAGTAGTGTTCTGTAGAGGCCCGTGGGGTTCCTTCCATAGGGGCTGGCAGTGTTAGGTAGGGGCCTGTAGGGTTGTGTAAGTGCCCGCAGAAGTCTGTGGGATTCTGTAAGGTTCCAGAGGGTTCTGCAGGGTTCCGTAGGGACCCGTAGAGTTCCGTAGTGGCTGGTAAAGTTCCGTAGGGCCCTGTGGGGTTCTGTATGGACCTGTAGGGTTCCGTAGGGGCCTGCAGGGTTCCGTAAGTGCCCGCAGGTGTCTGTAGGGTTCCGTAGGGGTCTATAGGGTTCCGTAGGCGCCTGCAGTGTTCTGTAGGAGCCCATAGGGTTTTAGTGAGGTTCCGTTGTGTTGCTAAGGGTCTTGTAGAGTGCTGTCGGGTCCTGGAGTATTCTGTAGGGTTCCAGAGGGGCTCGTAGGGTTCCATCGAAATCTGTAGGGTTCCCTAGGGGCCCATAGAGTCCCGTAGATTTCCGTAGGGGCCTGTAGGGTTGTGTAAGTGCCCGCAGGGGTTGGTAGGAGCTTATAGGGTTCCATAAGTTTCCAGAGGGTTGTGTAGGGTTCCGTAGGGGCCTGTGGTGTTCCCTAGGGGCCTGTAGAGTCTCGTACAGTTCTGTAAGGGCCTGTGGTGTTCCCTAGGGGCCTGTAGAGTCTCGTACAGTTCCGTAGGGTCCTGTAGGTTTCCATAAGCGCCCGCAGAGGTCTGAAGGGGCCCGTACTGTTCCGTGAGGATCCATAGGGCTCCGTAGAGCTTCGTAGGTTCCCTAGAGGCCTCTGGAGTACCGCAGGAGCCAGTAGTGTTCTGTAGGGGCCCGTAGGGTTCCTTCCATAGGGGCTGGCAGTGTTCCGTAGGGTCCTCTAGGGTTGAGTAAGTGCCTGCAGGAGTCTGTAGGAGTCTGTGGGATTCTGTAAGGTTGCGGAGGATTCTGCAGGGTTCCGTAGGGACCCGTAGAGTTCCGTAGTGGCTGGTAAAGTTCCGTAGGGCCCTGTGGGGTTTGTATGGACCTCTAGGGTTCCGTAGGGGCCTGCAGGGTTCCGTAAGTGCCCGCAGGTGTCTGTAGGGTTCCGTAGGGGTCTGTAGGGTTCCGTAGGCACCTGCAGTGTTCTGTAGGAGCCCATAGGGTTTTAGTGAGGTTCCGTTGTGTTGCTAAGGGTCTTGTAGAGTGCTGTCGGGTCCTGGAGTATTCTGTAGGGTTCCAGAGGGGCTCGTAGGGTTTCGTCGAAATCTGTAGGGTTCCCTAGGGGCCCATAGAGTCCCGTAGATTTCCGTAGTGGCCTGTAGGGTTGTGTAAGTGCCCGCAGGGGTTGGTAGGAGCTTGTAGGGTTCCATAAGTTTCCAGAGGGTTGTGTAGGGTTCCGTAGGGGCCTGTGGTGTTCCCTAGGGGCCTGTAGAGTCTCGTACAGTTCTGTAAGGGCCTGTGGTGTTCTCTAGGGGCCTGTAGAGTCTCGTACAGTTCCGTAGGGTCCTGTAGGTTTCCATAAGCGCCCGCAGAGGTCTGAAGGGGCCCGTACTGTTCCGTGAGGATCCATAGGGTTCCGTAGAGCTTCGTAGGTTCCCTAGAGGCCTCTGGAGTACCGCAGGAGCATGTAGTGTTCTGTAGGGGCCCGTAGGGTTCCTTCCATAGGGGCTGGCAGTGTTCCGTAGGGTCCTCTAGGGTTGAGTAAGTGCCTGCAGGAGTCTGTAGGAGTCTGTGGGATTCTGTAAGGTTGCGGAGGGTTCTGCAGGGTTCCGTAGGGACCCGTAGAGTTCCGTAGTGGCTGGTAAAGTTCCGTAGGGCCCTGTGGGGTTCTGTATGGACCTGTAGGGTTCCGTAGGGGCCTGCAGGGTTCCGTAAGTCCCCGCAGGTGTCTGTAGGGTTCCGTAGGGGTCTGTAGGGTTCCGTAGGCACCTGCAGTGTTCTGTAGGAGCCCATAGGGTTTTAGTGAGGTTCCGTTGTGTTGCTAAGGGTCTTGTAGAGTGCTGTCGGGTCCTGGAGTATTCTGTAGGGTTCCAGAGGGGCTCGTAGGGTTTCGTCGAAATCTGTAGGGTTCCCTAGGGGCCCATAGAGTCCCGTAGATTTCCGTAGTGGCCTGTAGGGTTGTGTAAGTGCCCGCAGGGGTTGGTAGGAGCTTGTAGGGTGCCATATGTTTCCGGAGGGTTGTGTAGGCTTCCGTAGGGGCCTGTGGTGTTCCCTAGGGGCCTGTAGAGTCTCGTACAGTTCCGTAGGGTCCTGTAGGTTTCCATAAGCGCCCGCAGAGGTCTGAAGGGGCCCGTACTGTTCCGTAAGGATCCATAGGGCTCCGTAGAGCTTCGTAGGTTCCCTAGAGGCCTCTGGAGTACCGCAGGAGCCAGTAGTGTTCTGTAGGGGCCCGTAGGGTTCCTTCCATAGGAGCTGGCAGTGTTCCGTAGGGTCCTCTAGGGTTGAGTAAGTGCCCGCAGGAGTCTGTAGGAATCCGTGGGATTCTGTAAGGTTCTGGAGGGTTCTGCAGGGTTCCGTAGGGACCCGTAGAGTTCCGTAGTGGCTGGTAAAGTACCCTAGGGCCCTGTACCATTCCGTAACTGCCTGCAATGGTCTTTAGGCTTCCGTAGGGGATGGTAGGGTTCCATAAAGTTCCGTGGGTTCCTGCAGAGTTCTGCAAGTGCCCGCAAGGGCCTGTAGGGGCCCACAGTGTTTCTGTCAGGTTCCGTAGAGTTCTGTAGGGGCCATATTTTTCTGTAGTGGCTGGTAGTATTCTGTAGGGGTCTGTAGGGTTCCGTAGGCGCCTGCAGTGTTCTGTAGGAGCCCATAGGGTTTTAGTGAGGTTCCGTTGTGTTGCTAAGGGTCTTGTAGAGTGCTGTCGGGTCCTGGAGTATTCTGTAGGGTTCCAGAGGGGCTCGTAGGGTTCCATCGAAATCTGTAGGGTTCCCTAGGGGCCCATAGAGTCCCGTAGATTTCCGTAGGGGCCTGTAGGGTTGTGTAAGTGCCCGCAGGGGTTGGTAGGAGCTTATAGGGTTCCATAAGTTTCCAGAGGGTTGTGTAGGCTTCCGTAGGGGCCTGTGGTGTTCCCAAGGGGCCTGTAGAGTCTCGTACAGTTCCGTAGGGTCCTGTAGGTTTCCATAAGCGCCCGCAGAGGTCTGAAGGGGCCCGTACTGTTCCGTGAGGATCCATAGGGCTCCGTAGAGCTTCGTAGGTTCCCTAGAGGCCTCTGGAGTACCGCAGGAGCCAGTAGTGTTCTGTAGGGGCCCGTAGGGTTCCTTCCATAGGGGCTGGCAGTGTTAGGTAGGGGCCTGTAGGGTTGTGTAAGTGCCCGCAGAAGTCTGTAGGAGCTTGTAGGGTGCCATATGTTTCCGAAGGGTTGTGTAGGGTTCCGTAGGGGCCTGTGGTGTTCCCTAGGGGCCTGTAGAGTCTCGTACAGTTCCGTAGGGTCCTGTAGGTTTCCATAAGCGCCCGCAGAGGTCTGAAGGGGCCCGTACTGTTCCGTAAGGATCCATAGGGTTCCGTAGAGCTTCGTAGGTTCCCTAGAGGCCTCTGGAGTACCGCAGGAGCCAGTAGTGTTCTGTAGGGGCCAGTAGGGTTCCTTCCATAGGAGCTGGCAGTGTTAGGTAGGGGCCTGTAGGGTTGAGTAAGTGCCCGCAGAAGTCTGTAGGAGTCTGTGGGATTCTGTAAGGTTCCAGAGGGTTCTGCAGGGTTCCGTAGGGACCTGTAGAGTTCCGTAGTGGCTGGTAAATTTCCGTAGGGCCCTGTGGGGTTCTGTATGGACCTCTAGGGTTCCGTAGGGGCCTGCAGGGTTCCGTAAGTGCCCGCAGGTGTCTGTAGGGTTCCGTAGGGGTCTGTAGGGTTCCGTAGGCGCCTGCAGTGTTCTGTAGGAGCCCATAGGGTTTTAGTGAGGTTCCGTTGTGTTGCTAAGGGTCTTGTAGAGTGCTGTCAGGTCCTGGAGTATTCTGTAGGGTTCCAGAGGGGCTCGTAGGGTTCCATCGAAATCTGTAGGGTTCCCTAGGGGCCCATAGAGTCCCGTAGATTTCCGTAGGGGCCTGTAGGGTTGTGTAAGTGCCCGCAGGGGTTGGTAGGAGCTTATAGGGTTCCATAAGTTTCCAGAGGGTTGTGTAGGGTTCCGTAGGGGCCTGTGGTGTTCCCTAGGGGCCTGTAGAGTCTCGTACAGTTCTGTAAGGGCCTGTGGTGTTCTCTAGGGGCCTGTAGAGTCTCGTACAGTTCCGTAGGGTCCTGTAGGTTTCCATAAGCGCCCGCAGAGGTCTGAAGGGGCCCGTACTGTTCCGTGAGGATCCATAGGGCTCCGTAGAGCTTCGTAGGTTCCCTAGAGGCCTCTGGAGTACCGCAGGAGCATGTAGTGTTCTGTAGGGGCCCGTAGGGTTCCTTCCATAGGGGCTGGCAGTGTTCCGTAGGGTCCTCTAGGGTTGAGTAAGTGCCTGCAGGAGTCTGTAGGAGTCTGTGGGATTCTGTAAGGTTGCGGAGGGTTCTGCAGGGTTCCGTAGGGACCCGTAGAGTTCCGTAGTGGCTGGTAAAGTTCCGTAGGGCCCTGTGGGGTTCTGTATGGACCTGTAGGGTTCCGTAGGGGCCTGCAGGGTTCCGTAAGTGCCCGCAGGTGTCTGTAGGGTTCCGTAGGGGTCTGTAGGGTTCCGTAGGCACGTGCAGTGTTCTGTAGGAGCCCATAGGGTTTTAGTGAGGTTCCGTTGTGTTGCTAAGGGTCTTGTAGAGTGCTGTCGGGTCCTGGAGTATTCTGTAGGGTTCCAGAGGGGCTTGTAGGGTTTCGTCGAAATCTGTAGGGTTCCCTAGGGGCCCATAGAGTCCCGTAGATTTCCGTAGTGGCCTGTAGGGTTGTGTAAGTGCCCGCAGGGGTTGGTAGGAGCTTGTAGGGTGCCATATGTTTCCGGAGGGTTGTGTAGGCTTCCGTAGGGGCCTGTGGTGTTCCCTAGGGGCCTGTAGAGTCTCGTACAGTTCCGTAGGGTCCTGTAGGTTTCCATAAGCGCCCGCAGAGGTCTGAAGGGGCCCGTACTGTTCCGTAAGGATCCATAGGGCTCCGTAGAGCTTCGTAGGTTCCCTAGAGGCCTCTGGAGTACCGCAGGAGCCAGTAGTGTTCTGTAGGGGCCCGTAGGGTTCCTTCCATAGGAGCTGGCAGTGTTCCGTAGGGTCCTCTAGGGTTGAGTAAGTGCCCGCAGGAGTCTGTAGGAATCCGTGGGATTCTGTAAGGTTCTGGAGGGTTCTGCAGGGTTCCGTAGGGACCCGTAGAGTTCCGTAGTGGCTGGTAAAGTACCCTAGGGCCCTGTACCATTCCGTAACTGCCTGCAATGGTCTTTAGGCTTCCGTAGGGGATGGTAGGGTTCCATAAAGTTCCGTGGGTTCCTGCAGAGTTCTGCAAGTGCCCGCAAGGGCCTGTAGGGGCCCACAGTGTTTCTGTCAGGTTCCGTAGAGTTCTGTAGGGGCCATATTTTTCTGTAGTGGCTGGTAGTATTCTGTAGGGGTCTGTAGGGTTCCGTAGGCACCTGCAGTGTTCTGTAGGAGCCCATAGGGTTTTAGTGAGGTTCCGTTGTGTTGCTAAGGGTCTTGTAGAGTGCTGTCGGGTCCTGGAGTATTCTGTAGGGTTCCAGAGGGGCTCGTAGGGTTCCATCGAAATCTGTAGGGTTCCCTAGGGGCCCATAGAGTCCCGTAGATTTCCGTAGGGGCCTGTAGGGTTGTGTAAGTGCCCGCAGGGGTTTGTAGGAGCTTATAGGGTTCCATAAGTTTCCAGAGGGTTGTGTAGGCTTCCGTAGGGGCCTGTGGTGTTCCCAAGGGGCCTGTAGAGTCTCGTACAGTTCCGTAGGGTCCTGTAGGTTTCCATAAGCGCCCGCAGAGGTCTGAAGGGGCCCGTACTGTTCCGTGAGGATCCATAGGGCTCCGTAGAGCTTCGTAGGTTCCCTAGAGGCCTCTGGAGTACCGCAGGAGCCAGTAGTGTTCTGTAGGGGCCCGTAGGGTTCCTTCCATAGGGGCTGGCAGTGTTAGGTAGGGGCCTGTAGGGTTGTGTAAGTGCCCGCAGAAGTCTGTAGGAGCTTGTAGGGTGCCATATGTTTCCGAAGGGTTGTGTAGGGTTCCGTAGGGGCCTGTGGTGTTCCCTAGGGGCCTGTAGAGTCTCGTACAGTTCCGTAGGGTCCTGTAGGTTTCCATAAGCGCCCGCAGAGGTCTGAAGGGGCCCGTACTGTTCCGTAAGGATCCATAGGGTTCCGTAGAGCTTCGTAGGTTCCCTAGAGGCCTCTGGAGTACCGCAGGAGCCAGTAGTGTTCTGTAGGGGCCAGTAGGGTTCCTTCCATAGGAGCTGGCAGTGTTAGGTAGGGGCCTGTAGGGTTGAGTAAGTGCCCGCAGAAGTCTGTAGGAGTCTGTGGGATTCTGTAAGGTTCCAGAGGGTTCTGCAGGGTTCCGTAGGGACCTGTAGAGTTCCGTAGTGGCTGGTAAAGTTCCGTAGGGCCCTGTGGGGTTCTGTATGGACCTCTAGGGTTCCGTAGGGGCCTGCAGGGTTCCGTAAGTGCCCGCTGGTGTCTGTAGGGTTCCGTAGGGGTCTGTAGGGTTCCGTAGGCGCCTGCAGTGTTCTGTAGGAGCCCATAGGGTTTTAGTGAGGTTCCGTTGTGTTGCTAAGGGTCTTGTAGAGTGCTGTCGGGTCCTGGAGTATTCTGTAGGGTTCCAGAGGGGCTCGTAGGGTTCCATCGAAATCTGTAGGGTTCCCTAGGGGCCCATAGAGTCCCGTAGATTTCCGTAGGGGCCTGTAGGGTTGTGTAAGTGCCCGCAGGGGTTGGTAGGAGCTTATAGGGTTCCATAAGTTTCCAGAGGGTTGTGTAGGGTTCCGTAGGGGCCTGTGGTGTTCCCTAGGGGCCTGTAGAGTCTCGTACAGTTCTGTAAGGGCCTGTGGTGTTCTCTAGGGGCCTGTAGAGTCTCGTACAGTTCCGTAGGGTCCTGTAGGTTTCCATAAGCGCCCGCAGAGGTCTGAAGGGGCCCGTACTGTTCCGTGAGGATCCATAGGGCTCCGTAGAGCTTCGTAGGTTCCCTAGAGGCCTCTGGAGTACCGCAGGAGCATGTAGTGTTCTGTAGGGGCCCGTAGGGTTCCTTCCATAGGAGCTGGCAGTGTTCCGTAGGGTCCTCTAGGGTTGAGTAAGTGCCTGCAGGAGTCTGTAGGAGTCTGTGGGATTCTGTAAGGTTGCGGAGGATTCTGCAGGGTTCCGTAGGGACCCGTAGAGTTCCGTAGTGGCTGGTAAAGTTCCGTAGGGCCCTGTGGGGTTCTGTATGGACCTGTAGGGTTCCGTAGGGGCCTGCAGGGTTCCGTAAGTGCCCGCAGGTGTCTGTAGGGTTCCGTAGGGGTCTGTAGGGTTCCGTAGGCACCTGCAGTGTTCTGTAGGAGCCCATAGGGTTTTAGTGAGGTTCCGTTGTGTTGCTAAGGGTCTTGTAGAGTGCTGTCAGGTCCTGGAGTATTCTGTAGGGTTCCAGAGGGGCTGGTAGGGTTTCGTCGAAATCTGAAGGGTTCCCTAGGGGCCCGTAGAGTCCCGTAGATTTCCGTAGTGGCCTGTAGGGTTGTGTAAGTGCTCGCAGGGGTTGGTAGGAGCTTGTAGGGTGCCATATGTTTCCGGAGGGTTGTGTAGGGTTCCGTAGGGGCCTGTGGTGTTCCCTAGGGGCCTGTAGAGTCTCGTACAGTTCCGTAGGGTCCTGTAGGTTTCCATAAGCGCCCGCAGAGGTCTGAAGGGGCCCGTACTGTTCCGTAAGGATCCATAGGGTTCCGTAGAGCTTCGTAGGTTCCCTAGAGGCCTCTGGAGTACCGCAGGAGCCAGTAGTGTTCTGTAGGGGCCCGTAGGGTTCCTTCCATAGGAGCTGGCAGTGTTCCGTAGGGTCCTCTAGGGTTGAGTAAGTGCCCGCAGGAGTCTGTAGGAATCCGTGGGATTCTGTAAGGTTCTGGAGGGTTCTGCAGGGTTCCCTAGGGGCCCGTAGAGTTCCGTAGTGGCTGGTAAAGTACCCTAGGGCCCTGTACCATTCCGTAACTGCCTGCAAGGGTCTTTAGGCTTCCGTAGGGGCTGGGAGGGTTCCGTAAAGTTCCGTGGGTTCCTGCAGAGTTCTGCAAGTGCCCGCAAGGGCCTGTAGGGGTGCACAGTGTTTCTGTCAGGTTCCGTAGAGTTCTGTAGGGGCCATATTTTTCTGTAGTGGCTGGTAGTATTCTGTAGGGGTCTGTAGGGTTCCGTAGGCGCCTGCAGTGTTCTGTAGGAGCCCATAGGGTTTTAGTGAGGTTCCGTTGTGTTGCTAAGGGTCTTGTAGAGTGCTGTCGGGTCCTGGAGTATTCTGTAGGGTTCCAGAGGGGCTCGTAGGGTTCCATCGAAATCTGTAGGGTTCCCTAGGGGCCCATAGAGTCCCGTAGATTTCCGTAGGGACCTGTAGGGTTGTGTAAGTGCCCGCAGGGGTTGGTAGGAGCTTATAGGGTTCCATAAGTTTCCAGAGGGTTGTGTAGGGTTCCGTAGGGGCCTGTGGTGTTCCCTAGGGGCCTGTAGAGTCTCGTACAGTTCTGTAAGGGCCTGTGGTGTTCTCTAGGGGCCTGTAGAGTCTCGTACAGTTCCATAGGGTCCTGTAGGTTTCCATAAGCGCCCGCAGAGGTCTGAAGGGGCCCGTACTGTTCCGTGAGGATCCATAGGGCTCCGTAGAGCTTCGTAGGTTCCCTAGAGGCCTCTGGAGTACCGCAGGAGCATGTAGTGTTCTGTAGGGGCCCGTAGGGTTCCTTCCATAGGGGCTGGCAGTGTTCCGTAGGGTCCTCTAGGGTTGAGTAAGTGCCTGCAGGAGTCTGTAGGAGTCTGTGGGATTCTGTAAGGTTGCGGAGGGTTCTGCAGGGTTCCGTAGGGACCCGTAGAGTTCCGTAGTGGCTGGTAAAGTTCCGTAGGGCCCTGTGGGGTTCTGTATGGACCTGTAGCGTTCCGTAGGGGCCTGCAGGGTTCCGTAAGTGCCCGCAGGTGTCTGTAGGGTTCCGTAGGGGCCCGTAGGGTTCCTTCCATAGGGGCTGGCAGTGTTCCGTAGGGTCCTCTAGGGTTGAGTAAGTGCCTGCAGGAGTCTGTAGGAGTCTGTGGGATTCTGTAAGGTTGCGGAGGGTTCTGCAGGGTTCCGTAGGGACCCGTAGAGTTCCGTAGTGGCTGGTAAAGTTCCGTAGGGCCCTGTGGGGTTCTGTATGGACCTGTAGGGTTCCGTAGGGGCCTGCAGGGTTCCGTAAGTGCCCGCAGGTGTCTGTAGGGTTCCGTAGGGGTCTGTAGGGTTCCGTAGGCACCTGCAGTGTTCTGTAGGAGCCCATAGGGTTTTAGTGAGGTTCCGTTGTGTTGCTAAGGGTCTTGTAGAGTGCTGTCGGGTCCTGGAGTATTCTGTAGGGTTCCAGAGGGGCTCGTAGGGTTTCGTCGAAATCTGTAGGGTTCCCTAGGGGCCCGTAGAGTCCCGTAGATTTCCGTAGTGGCCTGTAGGTTTGTGTAAGTGCCCGCAGGGGTTGGTAGGAGCTTGTAGGGTGCCATATGTTTCCGGAGGGTTGTGTAGGGTTCCGTAGGGGCCTGTGGTGTTCCCTAGGGGCCTGTAGAGTCTCGTACAGTTCCGTAGGGTCCTGTAGGTTTCCATAAGCGCCCGCAGAGGTCTGAAGGGGCCCGTACTGTTCCGTAAGGATCCATAGGGCTTCGTAGAGCTTCGTAGGTTCCCTAGAGGCCTCTGGAGTACCGCAGGAGCATGTAGTGTTCTGTAGGGGCCCGTAGGGTTCCTTCCATAGGAGCTGGCAGTGTTCCGTAGGGTCCTCTAGGGTTGAGTAAGTGCCCGCAGGAGTCTGTAGGAATCCGTGGGATTCTGTAAGGTTCTGGAGGGTTCTGCAGGGTTCCCTAGGGGCCCGTAGAGTTCCATAGTGGCTGGTAAAGTTCCCTAGGGCCCTGTACCATTCCGTAACTGCCTGCAATGGTCTTTAGGCTTCCGTAGGGGATGGTAGGGTTCCATAAAGTTCCGTGGGTTCCTGCAGAGTTCTGCAAGTGCCCGCAAGGGCCTGTAGGGGCCCACAGTGTTTCTGTCAGGTTCCGTAGAGTTCTGTAGGGGCCATATTTTTCTGTAGTGGCTGGTAGTATTCTGTAGGGGTCTGTAGGGTTCCGTAGGCGCCTGCAGTGTTCTGTAGGAGCCCATAGGGTTTTAGTGAGGTTCCGTTGTGTTGCTAAGGGTCTTGTAGAGTGCTGTCGGGTCCTGGAGTATTCTGTAGGGTTCCAGAGGGGCTCGTAGGGTTCCGTCGAAATCTGAAGGGTTCCCTAGGGGCCCATAGAGTCCCGTAGATTTCCGTAGGGACCTGTAGGGTTGTGTAAGTGCCCGCAGAAGTCTGTAGGAGTCTGTGGGATTCTGTAAGGTTCCGGAGGGTTCTGCAGGGTTCCGTAGGGGCCCGTAGAGTTCCGTAGTGGCTGGTAAAGTACCCTAGGGCCCTGTACCATTCCGTAACTGCCTGCAAGGTTCTTTAGGCTTTCGTAGGGGCTGGGAGGGTTCCATAAAGTTCCGTGGGTTCCTGCAGAGTTCTGCAAGTGCCCGCAAGGGCCTGTAGGGGCCCACAGTGTTTCTGTCAGGTTCCGTAGAATTCCGTAGGGGCCATATTTTTTCTGTAGTGGCTGGTAGTATTCTGTAGGGGTCTGTAGGGTTCCGTAGGCGCCTGCAGTGTTCTGTAGGAGCCCATAGGGTTTTAGTGAGGTTCCGTTGTGTTGCTAAGGGTCTTGTAGAGTGCTGTCGGGTCCTGGAGTATTCTGTAGGGTTCCAGAGGGGCTCGTAGGGTACTGTCGAAATCTGTAGGGTTCCCTAGGGGCCCATAGAGTCCCGTAGATTTCCGTAGGGACCTGTAGGGTTGTGTAAGTGCCCGCAGGGGTTGGTAGGAGCTTATAGGGTTCCATAAGTTTCCAGAGGGTTGTGTAGGCTTCCGTAGGGGCCTGTGGTGTTCCCTAGGGGCCTGTAGAGTCTCGTACAGTTCCGTAAGGGCCTGTGGTGTTCTCTAGGGGCCTGTAGAGTCTCGTACAGTTCCGTAGGGTCCTGTAGGTTTCCATAAGCGCCCGCAGAGGTCTGAAGGGGCCCGTACTGTTCCGTGAGGATCCATAGGGCTTCGTAGAGCTTCGTAGGTTCCCTAGAGGCCTCTGGAGTACCGCAGGAGCCAGTAGTGTTCTGTCGGGGCCCGTAGGGTTCCTTCCATTGGAGCTGGCAGTGTTCCGTAGGGTACTCTAGGGTTGAGTAAGTGCCCGCAGGAGTCTGTAGGAATCCGTGGGATTCTGTAAGGTTCTGGAGGGTTCTGCAGGGTTCCGTAGGGGGCCGTAGAGTTCCGTAGTGGCTGGTAAAGTACCCTAGGGCCCTGTACCATTCCGTAACTGCCTGCAATGGTCTTTAGGCTTCCGTAGGGGATGGTAGGGTTCCATAAAGTTCCGTGGGTTCCTGCAGAGTTCTGCAAGTGCCCGCAAGGGCCTGTAGGGGCCCACAGTGTTTCTGTCAGGTTCCGTAGAGTTCTGTAGGGGCCATATTTTTCTGTAGTGGCTGGTAGTATTCTGTAGGGGTCTGTAGGGTTCCGTAGGCGCCTGCAGTGTTCTGTAGGAGCCCATAGGGTTTTAGTGAGGTTCCGTTGTGTTGCTAAGGGTCTTGTAGAGTGCTGTCGGGTCCTGGAGTATTCTGTAGGGTTCCAGAGGGGCTCGTAGGGTTCCATCGAAATCTGTAGGGTTCCCTAGGGGCCCATAGAGTCCCGTAGATTTCCGTAGGGGCCTGTAGGGTTGTGTAAGTGCCCGCAGGGGTTGGTAGGAGCTTATAGGGTTCCATAAGTTTCCAGAGGGTTGTGTAGGGTTCCGTAGGGGCCTGTGGTGTTCCCTAGGGGCCTGTAGAGTCTCGTACAGTTCCGTAGGGTCCTGTAGGTTTCCGTAAGCGCCCGCAGAGGTCTGAAGGGGCCCGTACTGTTCCGTGAGGATCCATAGGGTTCCGTAGAGCTTCGTAGGTTCCCTAGAGGCCTCTGGAGTACCGCAGGAGCCAGTAGTGTTCTGTAGAGGCCCGTGGGGTTCCTTCCATAGGGGCTGGCAGTGTTAGGTAGGGGCCTGTAGGGTTGTGTAAGTGCCCGCAGAAGTCTGTGGGATTCTGTAAGGTTCCAGAGGGTTCTGCAGGGTTCCGTAGGGACCCGTAGAGTTCCGTAGTGGCTGGTAAAGTTCCCTAGGGCCCTTTGGGGTTCTGTATGGACCTGTAGGGTTCCGTAGGGGCCTGCAGGGTTCCGTAAGTGCCCGCAGGTGTCTGTAGGGTTCCGTAGGGGTCTATAGGGTTCCGTAGGCGCCTGCAGTGTTCTGTAGGAGCCCATAGGGTTTTAGTGAGGTTCCGTTGTGTTGCTAAGGGTCTTGTAGAGTGCTGTCGGGTCCTGGAGTATTCTGTAGGGTTCCAGAGGGGCTCGTAGGGTTCCATCGAAATCTGTAGGGTTCCCTAGGGGCCCATAGAGTCCCGTAGATTTCCGTAGGGACCTGTAGGGTTGTGTAAGTGCCCGCAGGGGTTGGTAGGAGCTTATAGGGTTCCATAAGTTTCCAGAGGGTTGTGTAGGGTTCCGTAGGGGCCTGTGGTGTTCCCTAGGGGCCTGTAGAGTCTCGTACAGTTCTGTAAGGGCCTGTGGTGTTCTCTAGGGGCCTGTAGAGTCTCGTACAGTTCCGTAGGGTCCTGTAGGTTTCCATAAGCGCCCGCAGAGGTCTGAAGGGGCCCGTACTGTTCCGTGAGGATCCATAGGGCTCCGTAGAGCTTCGTAGGTTCCCTAGAGGCCTCTGGAGTACCGCAGGAGCATGTAGTGTTCTGTAGGGGCCCGTAGGGTTCCTTCCATAGGGGCTGGCAGTGTTCCGTAGGGTCCTCTAGGGTTGAGTAAGTGCCTGCAGGAGTCTGTAGGAGTCTGTGGGATTCTGTAAGGTTGCGGAGGGTTCTGCAGGGTTCCGTAGGGACCCGTAGAGTTCCGTAGTGGCTGGTAAAGTTCCCTAGGGCCCTTTGGGGTTCTGTATGGACCTCTAGGGTTCCGTAGGGGCCTGCAGGGTTCCGTAAGTGCCCGCAGGTGTCTGTAGGGTTCCGTAGGGGTCTATAGGGTTCCGTAGGCGCCTGCAGTGTTCTGTAGGAGCCCATAGGGTTTTAGTGAGGTTCCGTTGTGTTGCTAAGGGTCTTGTAGAGTGCTGTCGGGTCCTGGAGTATTCTGTAGGGTTCCAGAGGGGCTCGTAGGGTTCCATCGAAATCTGTAGGGTTCCCTAGGGGCCCATAGAGTCCCGTAGATTTCCGTAGGGACCTGTAGGGTTGTGTAAGTGCCCGCAGGGGTTGGTAGGAGCTTGTAGGGTGCCATAAGTTTCCAGAGGGTTGTGTAGGCTTCCGTAGGGGCCTGTGGTGTTCCCTAGGGGCCTGTAGAGTCTCGTACAGTTCCGTAGGGTCCTGTAGGTTTCCATAAGCGCCCGCAGAGGTCTGAAGGGGCCCGTACTGTTCCGTGAGGATCCATAGGGCTCCGTAGAGCTTCGTAGGTTCCCTAGAGGCCTCTGGAGTACCGCAGGAGCCAGTAGTGTTCTGTAGGGGCCCGTAGGGTTCCTTCCATAGGGGCTGGCAGTGTTAGGTAGGGGCCTGTAGGGTTGTGTAAGTGCCCGCAGAAGTCTGTAGGAGCTTGTAGGGTGCCATATGTTTCCGAAGGGTTGTGTAGGGTTCCGTAGGGGCCTGTGGTGTTCCCTAGGGGCCTGTAGAGTCTCGTACAGTTCCGTAGGGTCCTGTAGGTTTCCATAAGCGCCCGCAGAGGTCTGAAGGGGCCCGTACTGTTCCGTAAGGATCCATAGGGTTCTGTAGAGCTTCGTAGGTTCCCTAGAGGCCTCTGGAGTACCGCAGGAGCCAGTAGTGTTCCGTAGAGTCCTCTAGGGTTGAGTAAGTGCCCGCAGGAGTCTGTAGGAATCCGTGGGATTCTGTAAGGTTCTGGAGGGTTCTGCAGGGTTCCCTAGGGGGCCGTAGAGTTCCGTAGTGGCTGGTAAAGTACCCTAGGGCCCTGTACCATTCCGTAACTGCCTGCAAGGGTCTTTAGGCTTCCGTAGGGGCTGGGAGGGTTCCATAAAGTTCCGTGGGTTCCTGCAGAGTTCTGCAAGTGCCCGCAAGGGCCTGTAGGGGCCCACAGTGTTTCTGTCAGGTTCCGCAGAGTTCCGTAGGGGCCATATTTTTCTGTAGTGGCTGGTAGTATTCTGTAGGGGTCTGTAGGGTTCCGTAGGCGCCTGCAGTGTTCTGTAGGAGCCCATAGGGTTTTAGTGAGGTTCCGTTGTGTTGCTAAGGGTCTTGTAGAGTGCTGTCGGGTCCTGGAGTATTCTGCAGGGTTCCAGAGGGGCTCGTAGGGTTCCGTCGAAATCTGAAGGGTTCCCTAGGGGCCCATAGAGTCCCGTAGATTTCCGTAGGGACCTGTAGGGTTGTGTAAGTGCCCGCAGAAGTCTGTAGGAGTCTGTGGGATTCTGTAAGGTTCCGGAGGGTTCTGCAGGGTTCCGTAGGGGCCCGTAGAGTTCCGTAGTGGCTGGTAAAGTACCCTAGGGCCCTGTACCATTCCGTAACTGCCTGCAAGGTTCTTTAGGCTTTCGTAGGGGCTGGGAGGGTTCCATAAAGTTCCGTGGGTTCCTGCAGAGTTCTGCAAGTGCCCGCAAGGGCCTGTAGGGGCCCACAGTGTTTCTGTCAGGTTCCGTAGAATTCCGTAGGGGCCATATTTTTTCTGTAGTGGCTGGTAGTATTCTGTAGGGGTCTGTAGGGTTCCGTAGGCGCCTGCAGTGTTCTGTAGGAGCCCATAGGGTTTTAGTGAGGTTCCGTTGTGTTGCTAAGGGTCTTGTAGAGTGCTGTCGGGTCCTGGAGTATTCTGTAGGGTTCCAGAGGGGCTCGTAGGGTACTGTCGAAATCTGTAGGGTTCCCTAGGGGCCCATAGAGTCCCGTAGATTTCCGTAGGGACCTGTAGGGTTGTGTAAGTGCCCGCAGGGGTTGGTAGGAGCTTATAGGGTTCCATAAGTTTCCAGAGGGTTGTGTAGGCTTCCGTAGGGGCCTGTGGTGTTCCCTAGGGGCCTGTAGAGTCTCGTACAGTTCCGTAAGGGCCTGTGGTGTTCTCTAGGGGCCTGTAGAGTCTCGTACAGTTCCGTAGGGTCCTGTAGGTTTCCATAAGCGCCCGCAGAGGTCTGAAGGGGCCCGTACTGTTCCGTGAGGATCCATAGGGTTCCGTAGAGCTTCGTAGGTTCCCTAGAGGCCTCTGGAGTACCGCAGGAGCCAGTAGTGTTCTGTAGGGGCCCGTAGGGTTCCTTCCATAGGGGCTGGCAGTGTTAGGTAGGGGCCTGTAGGGTTGTGTAAGTGCCCGCAGAAGTCTGTAGGAGTCTGTGGGATTCTGTAAGGTTGCGGAGGGTTCTGCAGGGTTCCGTAGGGACCCGTAGAGTTCCGTAGTGGCTGGTAAAGTTCCGTAGGGCTCTGTGGGGTTCTGTATGGACCTGTAGGGTTCCGTAGGGGCCTGCAGGGTTCCGTAAGTGCCCGCAGGTGTCTGTAGGGTTCCGTAGGGGTCTGTAGGGTTCCGTAGGCACCTGCAGTGTTCTGTAGGAGCCCATAGGGTTTTAGTGAGGTTCCGTTGTGTTGCTAAGGGTCTTGTAGAGTGCTGTCGGGTCCTGGAGTATTCTGTAGGGTTCCAGAGGGGCTCGTAGGGTTCCATCGAAATCTGAAGGGTTCCCTAGGGGCCCATAGAGTCCCGTAGATTGCCGTAGGGACCTGTAGGGTTGTGTAAGTGCCCGCAGGGGTTGGTAGGAGCTTATAGGGTTCCATAAGTTTCCAGAGGGTTGTGTAGGGTTCCGTAGGGGCCTGTGGTGTTCCCTAGGGGCCTGTAGAGTCTCGTACAGTTCCGTAAGGGCCTGTGGTGTTCTCTAGGGGCCTGTAGAGTCTCGTACAGTTCCGTAGGGTCCTGTAGGTTTCCATAAGCGCCCGCAGAGGTCTGAAGGGGCCCGTACTGTTCCGTAAGGATCCATAGGGCTTCGTAGAGCTTCGTAGGTTCCCTAGAGGCCTCTGGAGTACCGCAGGAGCCAGTAGTGTTCTGTAGGGGCCCGTAGGGTTCCTTCCATAGGAGCTGGCAGTGTTCCGTAGGGTCCTCTAGGGTTGAGTAAGTGCCCGCAGGAGTCTGTAGGAATCCGTGGGATTCTGTAAGGTTCTGGAGGGTTCTGCAGGGTTCCCTAGGGGCCCGTAGAGTTCCATAGTGGCTGGTAAATTTCCCTAGGGCCCTGTACCATTCCGTAACTGCCTGCAAGGATCTTTAAGCTTCCGTAGGGGCTGGGAGGGTTCCATAAAGTTCCGTGGGTTCCATAAAGTTCCGTGGGTTCCTGCAGAGTTCTGCAAGTACCCGCAAGGGCCTGTAGGAGACCACAGTGTTTCTATCAGGTTCCGTAGAGTTCTGTAGGGGCCATATTTTTCTGTAGTGGCTGGTAGTATTCTGTAGGGGTCTGTAGGGTTCCGTAGGCGCCTGCAGTGTTCTGTAGGAGCCCATAGGGTTTTAGTGAGGTTCCGTTGTGTTGCTAAGGGTCTTGTAGAGTGCTGTCGGGTCCTGGAGTATTCTGTAGGGTTCCAGAGGGGCTCGTAGGGTACTGTCGAAATCTGTAGGGTTCCCTAGGGGCCCATAGAGTCCCGTAGATTTCCGTAGGGGCCTGTAGGGTTGTGTAAGTGCCCGCAGGGGTTGGTAGGAGCTTATAGGGTTCCATAAGTTTCCAGAGGGTTGTGTAGGGTTCCGTAGGGGCCTGTGGTGTTCCCTAGGGGCCTGTAGAGTCTCGTACAGTTCCGTAAGGGCCTGTGGTGTTCTCTAGGGGCCTGTAGAGTCTCGTACAGTTCCGTAGGGTCCTGTAGGTTTCCATAAGCGCCCGCAGAGGTCTGAAGGGGCCCGTACTGTTCCGTGAGGATCCATAGGGCTCCGTAGAGCTTCGTAGGTTCCCTAGAGGCCTCTGGAGTACCGCAGGAGCCAGTAGTGTTCTGTAGGGGCCCGTAGGGTTCCTTCCATAGGGGCTGGCAGTGTTAGGTAGGGGCCTGTAGGGTTGTGTAAGTGCCCGCAGAAGTCTGTAGGAGTCTGTGGGATTCTGTAAGGTTGCGGAGGGTTCTGCAGGGTTCCGTAGGGACCCGTAGAGTTCCGTAGTGGCTGGTAAAGTTCCGTAGGGCCCTTTGGGGTTCTGTATGGACCTGTAGGGTTCCGTAGGGGCCTGCAGGGTTCCGTAAGTGCCCGCAGGTGTCTGTAGGGTTCCGTAGGGGTCTCTAGGGTTCCGTAGGCACCTGCAGTGTTCTGTAGGAGCCCATAGGGTTTTAGTGAGGTTCCGTTGTGTTGCTAAGGGTCTTGTAGAGTGCTGTCGGGTCCTGGAGTATTCTGTAGGGTTCCAGAGGGGCTCGTAGGGTTCCATCAAAATCTGTAGGCTTCCCTAGGGGCCCATAGAGTCCCGTAGATTTCCGTAGGGACCTGTAGGGTTGTGTAAGTGCCCGCAGGGGTTGGTAGGAGCTTATAGGGTTCCATAAGTTTCCAGAGGGTTGTGTAGGGTTCCGTAGGGACCTGTGGTGTTCCCTAGGGGCCTGTAGAGTCTCGTACAGTTCCGTAAGGGCCTGTGGTGTTCTCTAGGGGCCTGTAGAGTCTCGTACAGTTCCGTAGGGTCCTGTAGGTTTCCATAACCGCCCGCAGAGGTCTGAAGGGGCCCGTACTGTTCCGTAAGGATCCATAGGGCTTCGTAGAGCTTCGTAGGTTCCCTAGAGGCCTCTGGAGTACCGCAGGAGCCAGTAGTGTTCTGTAGGGGCCCGTAGGGTTCCTTCCATAGGAGCTGGCAGTGTTCCGTAGGGTCCTCTAGGGTTGAGTAAGTGCCCGCAGGAGTCTGTAGGAATCCGTGGGATTCTGTAAGGTTCTGGAGGGTTCTGCAGGGTTCCGTAGGGGCCCGTAGAGTTCCATAGTGGCTGGTAAAGTTCCCTAGGGCCCTGTACCATTCCGTAACTGCCTGCAAGGATCTTTAAGCTTCCGTAGGGGCTGGGAGGGTTCCATAAAGTTCCGTGGGTTCCATAAAGTTCCGTGGGTTCCTGCAGAGTTCTGCAAGTACCCGCAAGGGCCTGTAGGAGACCACAGTGTTTCTGTCAGGTTCCGTAGAGTTCTGTAGGGGCCATATTTTTCTGTAGTGGCTGGTAGTATTCTGTAGGGGTCTGTAGGGTTCCGTAGGCGCCTGCAGTGTTCTGTAGGAGCCCATAGGGTTTTAGTGAGGTTCCGTTGTGTTGCTAAGGGTCTTGTAGAGTGCTGTCGGGTCCTGGAGTATTCTGTAGGGTTCCAGAGGGGCTCGTAGGGTACTGTCGAAATCTGTAGGGTTCCCTAGGGGCCCATAGAGTCCCGTAGATTTCCGTAGGGGCCTGTAGGGTTGTGTAAGTGCCCGCAGGGGTTGGTAGGAGCTTATAGGGTTCCATAAGTTTCCAGAGGGTTGTGTAGGGTTCCGTAGGGGCCTGTGGTGTTCCCTAGGGGCCTGTAGAGTCTCGTACAGTTCTGTAAGGGCCTGTGGTGTTCTCTAGGGGCCTGTAGAGTCTCGTACAGTTCCGTAGGGTCCTGTAGGTTTCCATAAGCGCCCGCAGAGGTCTGAAGGGGCCCGTACTGTTCCGTGAGGATCCATAGGGTTCCGTAGAGCTTCGTAGGTTCCCTAGAGGCCTCTGGAGTACCGCAGGAGCCAGTAGTGTTCTGTAGGGGCCCGTAGGGTTCCTTCCATAGGGGCTGGCAGTGTTAGGTAGGGGCCTGTAGGGTTGAGTAAGTGCCCGCAGAAGTCTGTAGGAGTCTGTGGGATTCTGTAAGGTTCCAGAGGGTTCTGCAGGGTTCCGTAGGGACCCGTAGAGTTCCGTAGTGGCTGGTAAAGTTCCGTAGGGCCCTGTGGGGTTCTGTATGGACCTGTAGGGTTCCGTAGGGGCCTGCAGGGTTCCGTAAGTGCCCGCAGGTGTCTGTAGGGTTCCGTAGGGGTCTGTAGGGTTCCGTAGGCACCTGCAGTGTTCTGTAGGAGCCCATAGGGTTTTAGTGAGGTTCCGTTGTGTTGCTAAGGGTCTTGTAGAGTGCTGTCGGGTCCTGGAGTATTCTGTAGGGTTCCAGAGGGGCTCGTAGGGTTCCATCAAAATCTGTAGGCTTCCCTAGGGGCCCATAGAGTCCCGTAGATTGCCGTAGGGACCTGTAGGGTTGTGTAAGTGCCCGCAGGGGTTGGTAGGAGCTTATAGGGTTCCAAAAGTTTCCAGAGGGTTGTGTAGGGTTCCGTAGGGGCCTGTGGTGTTCCCTAGGGGCCTGTAGAGTCTCGTACAGTTCCGTAGGGTCCTGTAGGTTTCCATAAGCGCCCGCAGAGGTCTGAAGGGGCCCGTACTGTTCCGTAAGGATCCATAGGGCTCCGTAGAGCTTCGTAGGTTCCCTAGAGGCCTCTGGAGTACCGCAGGAGCCAGTAGTGTTCTGTAGGGGCCCGTAGGGTTCCTTCCATAGGAGCTGGCAGTGTTCCGTAGGGTCCTCTAAGGTTGAGTAAGTGCCCACAGGAGTCTGTAGGAATCCGTGGGATTCTGTAAGGTTCTGGAGGGTTCTGCAGGGTTCCGTAGGGGCCCGTAGAGTTCCGTAGTGGCTGGTAAAGTTCCCTAGGGCCCTGTACCATTCCGTAACTGCCTGCAAGGATCTTTAAGCTTCCGTAGGGGCTGGGAGGGTTCCATAAAGTTCCGTGGGTTACATAAAGTTCCGTGGGTTCCTGCAGAGTTCTGCAAGTACCCGCAAGGGCCTGTAGGAGACCACAGTGTTTCTGTCAGGTTCCGTAGAGTTCTGTAGGGGCCATATTTTTCTGTAGTGGCTGGTAGTATTCTGTAGGGGTCTGTAGGGTTCCGTAGGCGCCTGCAGTGTTCTGTAGGAGCCCATAGGGTTTTAGTGAGGTTCCGTTGTGTTGCTAAGGGTCTTGTAGAGTGCTGTCGGGTCCTGGAGTATTCTGTAGGGTTCCAGAGGGGCTCGTAGGGTACTGTCGAAATCTGTAGGGTTCCCTAGGGGCCCATAGAGTCCCGTAGATTTCCGTAGGGGCCTGTAGGGTTGTGTAAGTGCCCGTAGGGGTTGGTAGGAGCTTATAGGGTTCCATAAGTTTCCAGAGGGTTGTGTAGGGTTCCGTAGGGGCCTGTGGGGTTCCGTAGGGGCCTTTGGTGTTCCCTAGGGGCCTGTAGAGTCTCGTACAGTTCCGTAAGGGCCTGTGGTGTTCTCTAGGGGCCTGTAGAGTCTCGTACAGTTCCGTAGGGTCCTGTAGGTTTCCATAAGCGCCCGCAGAGGTCTGAAGGGGCCCGTACTGTTCCGTGAGGATCCATAGGGTTCCGTAGAGCTTCGTAGGTTCCCTAGAGGCCTCTGGAGTACCGCAGGAGCCAGTAGTGTTCTGTAGGGGCCAGTAGGGTTCCTTCCATAGGGGCTGGCAGTGTTAGGTAGGGGCCTGTAGGGTTGTGTAAGTGCCCGCAGAAGTCTGTAGGAGTGTGTGGGATTCTGTAAGGTTCCGGAGGGTTCTGCAGGGTTCCGTAGGGACCCGTAGAGTTCCGTAGTGGCTGGTAAAGTTCCGTAGGGCCCTGTGGGGTTCTGTATGGACCTGTAGGGTTCCGTAGGGGCCTGCAGGGTTCCGTAAGTGCCCACAGGTGTCTGTAGGGTTCCGTAGGGGTCTGTAGGGTTCCGTAGGCACCTGCAGTGTTCTGTAGGAGCCCATAGGGTTTTAGTGAGGTTCCGTTGTGTTGCTAAGGGTCTTGTAGAGTGCTGTCGGGTCCTGGAGTATTCTGTAGGGTTCCAGAGGGGCTGGTAGGGTTCCATCGAAATCTGAAGGGTTCCCTAGGGGCCCATAGAGTCCCGTAGATTGCCGTAGGGACCTATAGGGTTGTGTAAGTGCCCGCAGGGGTTGGTAGGAGCTTATAGGGTTCCATAAGTTTCCAGAGGGTTGTGTAGGGTTCCGTAGGGGCCTGTGGTGTTCCCTAGGGGCCTGTAGAGTCTCGTACAGTTCCGTAGGGTCCTGTAGGTTTCCATAAGCGCCTGCAGAGGTCTGAAGGGGCCCGTACTGTTCCGTAAGGATCCATAGGGCTCCGTAGAGCTTCGTAGGTTCCCTAGAGGCCTCTGGAGTACCGCAGGAGCCAGTAGTGTTCTGTAGGGGCCCGTAGGGTTCCTTCCGTAGGGGCTGGCAGTGTTCCGTAGGGTCCTCTAGGGTTGAGTAAGTGCACGCAGGAGTCTGTAGGAATCCGTGGGATTCTGTAAGGTTCTGCAGGGTTCCGTAGGGGCCCGTAGAGTTCCACAGTGGCTGGTAAAGTTCCGTAGGGCCCTGTGGGGTTCTGTATGGACCTGTAGGGTTCCGTAGGGCTCTGCAGTGTTCTGTAAGTGCCCGTAGGTGCCTGTAGGGTTCCGTAGGCACCTGCAGTGTTCTGTAGGAGCCCATAGGGTTTTAGTGAGGTTCCGTTGTGTTGCTAAGGGTCTTGTAGAGTGCTGTCGGGTCCTGGAGTATTCTGTAGGGTTCCAGAGGGCCTTGTAGAGTTCCATCGAAATCTATAGGGTTCCCTAGGGGCCCGTAGAGTCCCGTAGATTTCCATAGGGACCTGTAGGTTTGTGTAAGTGCCCGCAGGGGTTGGTAGGAGCTTGTAGGGTGCCATATGTTTCCGGAGGGTTGTGTAGGGTTCCGTAGGGGCCTGTGGTGTTCCCTAGGGGCCTGTAGAGTCTCGTACAGTTCCGTAAGGGCCTGTGGTGTTCTCTAGGGGCCTGTAGAGTCTCGTACAGTTCCGTAGGGTCCTGTAGGTTTCCATAACCGCCCGCAGAGGTCTGAAGGGGCCCGTACTGTTCCGTAAGGATCCATAGGGCTCCGTAGAGCTTCGTAGGTTCCCTAGAGGCCTGTGGAGTACCGCAGGAGCCAGTAGTGTTCTGTAGGGGCCCGTAGGATTCCTTCCATAGGAGCTGGCAGTGTTCCGTAGGGTCCTCTAGGGTTGAGTAAGTGCCCGCAGGAGTCTGTAGGAATCCGTGGGATTCTGTAAGGTTCTGGAGGGTTCTGCAGGGTTCCCTAGGGGCCCGTAGAGTTCCGTAGTGGCTGGTAAAGTACCCTAGGGCCCTGTACCGTTCCGTAACTGCCTGCAAGGGTCTTTAGGCTTCCGTAGGGGCTGGTAGGGTTCCATAAAGTTCCGTGGGTTCCTGCAGAGTTCTGCATATGCCCGCAAGGGCCTGTAGGGGCCCACAGTGTTTCTGCCAGGTTCCGTAGAGTTCCGTAGGGGCCATATTTTTCTGTAGTGGCTGGTAGTATTCTATAGGGGTCTGTAGGGTTCCGTAGGCACCTGCAGTGTTCTGTAGGAGCCCATAGGGTTTTAGTGAGGTTCCGTTGTGTTGCTAAGGGTCTTGTAGAGTGCTGTCGGGTCCTGGAGTATTCTGTAGGGTTCCAGAGGGCCTTGTAGGGTTCCGTCGAAATCTGTAGGCTTCCCTAGGGGCCCGTAGAGTCCCGTAGATTTCCATAGGGACCTGTAGGGTTGTGTAAGTGCCCGCAGAAGTCTGTAGGAGTCTGTGGGGTTCTGTAAGGTTGCGGAGGGTTCTGCAGGGTTCCGTAGGGACCCGTAGAGTTCCGTAGTGGCTGGTAAAGTTCCGTAGGGCCCTGTGGGGTTCTGTATGGACCTGTAGGGTTCCGTAGGGGCCTGCAGGGTTCCGTAAGCGCCTGCAGGTGTCTGTAGAGTTCCGTAGGGGCCTGTAGGGTTCCGTAGGCGCCTGCAGTGTTCTGTAGGAGCCCATAGGGTTTTAGTGAGGTTCCGTTGTGTTGCTAAGGGTCTTGTAGAGTGCTGTCGGGTCCTGGAGTATTCTGTAGGGTTCCACGGGGCCTTGTAGGGTTCTGTCGAAATCTGAAGGGTTCCCTAGGGGCCCGTAGAGTCCCGTAGATTTCCGTAGGGACCTGTAGGGTTGTGTAACTGCCCGCAGGGGTTGGTAGGAGCTTGTAGGGTGCCATATGTTTCCGGAGGGTTGTGTAGGGTTCCGTAGGGGCCTGTGGTGTTCCCTAGGGGCCTGTAGAGTCTCGTACAGTTCCGTAGGGTCCTGTAGGTTTCCATAAGCGCCCGCAGAGGTCTGAAGGGGCCCGTACTGTTCCGTAAGGATCCATAGGGTTCCGTAGAGCTTCGTAGGTTCCCTAGAGGCCTCTGGAGTACCGCAGGAGCCAGTAGTGTTCCGTAGGGTCCTCTAGGGTTGAGTAAGTGCCCGCAGGAGTCTGTAGGAATCCGTGGGATTCTGTAAGGTTCTGGAGGGTTCTGCAGGGTTCCGTAGGGACCCGTAGAGTTCCGTAGTGGCTGGTAAAGTACCCTAGGGCCCTGTAGCATTCCGTAACTGCCTGCAAGGGTCTTTAGGCTTCCGTAGGGGCTGGTAGGGTTCCATAAAGTTCCGTGGGTTCCTGCAGAGTTCTGCAAGTGCCCGCAAGGGCCTGTAGGGGCCCACGGTGTTTCTGTCAGGTTCCGTAGAGTTCCGTAGGGGCCATATTTTTCTGTAGTGGCTGGTAGAATTCTGTAGGTTTCCGTAGGCGCCTGCAGTGTTCTGTAGGAGCCCATAGGGTTTTAGTGAGGTTCCGTTGTGTTGCTAAGGGTCTTGTAGAGTGCTGTCGGGTCCTGGAGTATTCTGTAGGGTTCCAGAGGGGCTCGTAGGGTTCCATCGAAATCTATAGGGTTCCCTAGGGGCCCATAGAGTCCCGTAGATTTCCGTAGGGACCTGTAGGGTTGTGTAAGTGCTCGCAGGGGTTGGTAGGAGCTTGTAGGGTTCCATAAGTTTCCAGAGGGTTGTGTAGGGTTCCGTAGGGGCCTGTGGTGTTCCCTAGGGGCCTGTAGAGTCTCGTACAGTTCTGTAAGGGCCTGTGGTGTTCTCTAGGGGCCTGTAGAGTCTCGTACAGTTCCGTAGGGTCCTGTAGGTTTCCATAAGCGCCCGCAGAGGTCTGAAGGGGCCCGTACTGTTCCGTGAGGATCCATAGGGTTCCGTAGAGCTTCGTAGGTTCCCTAGAGGCCTCTGGAGTACCGCAGGAGCCAGTAGTGTTCTGTAGGGGCCCGTAGGGTTCCTTCCATAGGGGCTGGCAGTGTTAGGTAGGGGCCTGTAGGGTTGAGTAAGTGCCCGCAGAAGTCTGTAGGAGTCTGTGGGATTCTGTAAGGTTCCAGAGGGTTCTGCAGGGTTCCGTAGGGACCCGTAGAGTTCCGTAGTGGCTGGTAAAGTTCCGTAGGGCCCTGTGGGGTTCTGTATGGACCTGTAGGGTTCCGTAGGGGCCTGCAGGGTTCCGTAAGTGCCCGCAGGTGTCTGTAGGGTTCCGTAGGGGTCTGTAGGGTTCCGTAGGCACCTGCAGTGTTCTGTAGGAGCCCATAGGGTTTTAGTGAGGTTCCGTTGTGTTGCTAAGGGTCTTGTAGAGTGCTGTCGGGTCCTGGAGTATTCTGTAGGGTTCCAGAGGGGCTCGTAGGGTTCCATCAAAATCTGTAGGCTTCCCTAGGGGCCCATAGAGTCCCGTAGATTGCCGTAGGGACCTGTAGGGTTGTGTAAGTGCCCGCAGGGGTTGGTAGGAGCTTATAGGGTTCCAAAAGTTTCCAGAGGGTTGTGTAGGGTTCCGTAGGGGCCTGTGGTGTTCCCTAGGGGCCTGTAGAGTCTCGTACAGTTCCGTAGGGTCCTGTAGGTTTCCATAAGCGCCCGCAGAGGTCTGAAGGGGCCCGTACTGTTCCGTAAGGATCCATAGGGCTCCGTAGAGCTTCGTAGGTTCCCTAGAGGCCTCTGGAGTACCGCAGGAGCCAGTAGTGTTCTGTAGGGGCCCGTAGGGTTCCTTCCATAGGAGCTGGCAGTGTTCCGTAGGGTCCTCTAAGGTTGAGTAAGTGCCCACAGGAGTCTGTAGGAATCCGTGGGATTCTGTAAGGTTCTGGAGGGTTCTGCAGGGTTCCGTAGGGGCCCGTAGAGTTCCGTAGTGGCTGGTAAAGTTCCCTAGGGCCCTGTACCATTCCGTAACTGCCTGCAAGGATCTTTAAGCTTCCGTAGGGGCTGGGAGGGTTCCATAAAGTTCCGTGGGTTACATAAAGTTCCGTGGGTTCCTGCAGAGTTCTGCAAGTACCCGCAAGGGCCTGTAGGAGACCACAGTGTTTCTGTCAGGTTCCGTAGAGTTCTGTAGGGGCCATATTTTTCTGTAGTGGCTGGTAGTATTCTGTAGGGGTCTGTAGGGTTCCGTAGGCGCCTGCAGTGTTCTGTAGGAGCCCATAGGGTTTTAGTGAGGTTCCGTTGTGTTGCTAAGGGTCTTGTAGAGTGCTGTCGGGTCCTGGAGTATTCTGTAGGGTTCCAGAGGGGCTCGTAGGGTACTGTCGAAATCTGTAGGGTTCCCTAGGGGCCCATAGAGTCCCGTAGATTTCCGTAGGGGCCTGTAGGGTTGTGTAAGTGCCCGTAGGGGTTGGTAGGAGCTTATAGGGTTCCATAAGTTTCCAGAGGGTTGTGTAGGGTTCCGTAGGGGCCTGTGGGGTTCCGTAGGGGCCTTTGGTGTTCCCTAGGGGCCTGTAGAGTCTCGTACAGTTCCGTAAGGGCCTGTGGTGTTCTCTAGGGGCCTGTAGAGTCTCGTACAGTTCCGTAGGGTCCTGTAGGTTTCCATAAGCGCCCGCAGAGGTCTGAAGGGGCCCGTACTGTTCCGTGAGGATCCATAGGGTTCCGTAGAGCTTCGTAGGTTCCCTAGAGGCCTCTGGAGTACCGCAGGAGCCAGTAGTGTTCTGTAGGGGCCAGTAGGGTTCCTTCCATAGGGGCTGGCAGTGTTAGGTAGGGGCCTGTAGGGTTGTGTAAGTGCCCGCAGAAGTCTGTAGGAGTGTGTGGGATTCTGTAAGGTTCCGGAGGGTTCTGCAGGGTTCCGTAGGGACCCGTAGAGTTCCGTAGTGGCTGGTAAAGTTCCGTAGGGCCCTGTGGGGTTCTGTATGGACCTGTAGGGTTCCGTAGGGGCCTGCAGGGTTCCGTAAGTGCCCACAGGTGTCTGTAGGGTTCCGTAGGGGTCTGTAGGGTTCCGTAGGCACCTGCAGTGTTCTGTAGGAGCCCATAGGGTTTTAGTGAGGTTCCGTTGTGTTGCTAAGGGTCTTGTAGAGTGCTGTCGGGTCCTGGAGTATTCTGTAGGGTTCCAGAGGGGCTGGTAGGGTTCCATCGAAATCTGAAGGGTTCCCTAGGGGCCCATAGAGTCCCGTAGATTGCCGTAGGGACCTATAGGGTTGTGTAAGTGCCCGCAGGGGTTGGTAGGAGCTTATAGGGTTCCATAAGTTTCCAGAGGGTTGTGTAGGGTTCCGTAGGGGCCTGTGGTGTTCCCTAGGGGCCTGTAGAGTCTCGTACAGTTCCGTAGGGTCCTGTAGGTTTCCATAAGCGCCTGCAGAGGTCTGAAGGGGCCCGTACTGTTCCGTAAGGATCCATAGGGCTCCGTAGAGCTTCGTAGGTTCCCTAGAGGCCTCTGGAGTACCGCAGGAGCCAGTAGTGTTCTGTAGGGGCCCGTAGGGTTCCTTCCGTAGGGGCTGGCAGTGTTCCGTAGGGTCCTCTAGGGTTGAGTAAGTGCACGCAGGAGTCTGTAGGAATCCGTGGGATTCTGTAAGGTTCTGCAGGGTTCCGTAGGGGCCCGTAGAGTTCCACAGTGGCTGGTAAAGTTCCGTAGGGCCCTGTGGGGTTCTGTATGGACCTGTAGGGTTCCGTAGGGCTCTGCAGTGTTCTGTAAGTGCCCGTAGGTGCCTGTAGGGTTCCGTAGGCACCTGCAGTGTTCTGTAGGAGCCCATAGGGTTTTAGTGAGGTTCCGTTGTGTTGCTAAGGGTCTTGTAGAGTGCTGTCGGGTCCTGGAGTATTCTGTAGGGTTCCAGAGGGCCTTGTAGAGTTCCATCGAAATCTATAGGGTTCCCTAGGGGCCCGTAGAGTCCCGTAGATTTCCATAGGGACCTGTAGGTTTGTGTAAGTGCCCGCAGGGGTTGGTAGGAGCTTGTAGGGTGCCATATGTTTCCGGAGGGTTGTGTAGGGTTCCGTAGGGGCCTGTGGTGTTCCCTAGGGGCCTGTAGAGTCTCGTACAGTTCCGTAAGGGCCTGTGGTGTTCTCTAGGGGCCTGTAGAGTCTCGTACAGTTCCGTAGGGTCCTGTAGGTTTCCATAACCGCCCGCAGAGGTCTGAAGGGGCCCGTACTGTTCCGTAAGGATCCATAGGGCTCCGTAGAGCTTCGTAGGTTCCCTAGAGGCCTGTGGAGTACCGCAGGAGCCAGTAGTGTTCTGTAGGGGCCCGTAGGATTCCTTCCATAGGAGCTGGCAGTGTTCCGTAGGGTCCTCTAGGGTTGAGTAAGTGCCCGCAGGAGTCTGTAGGAATCCGTGGGATTCTGTAAGGTTCTGGAGGGTTCTGCAGGGTTCCCTAGGGGCCCGTAGAGTTCCGTAGTGGCTGGTAAAGTACCCTAGGGCCCTGTACCGTTCCGTAACTGCCTGCAAGGGTCTTTAGGCTTCCGTAGGGGCTGGTAGGGTTCCATAAAGTTCCGTGGGTTCCTGCAGAGTTCTGCATATGCCCGCAAGGGCCTGTAGGGGCCCACAGTGTTTCTGCCAGGTTCCGTAGAGTTCCGTAGGGGCCATATTTTTCTGTAGTGGCTGGTAGTATTCTATAGGGGTCTGTAGGGTTCCGTAGGCACCTGCAGTGTTCTGTAGGAGCCCATAGGGTTTTAGTGAGGTTCCGTTGTGTTGCTAAGGGTCTTGTAGAGTGCTGTCGGGTCCTGGAGTATTCTGTAGGGTTCCAGAGGGCCTTGTAGGGTTCCGTCGAAATCTGTAGGCTTCCCTAGGGGCCCGTAGAGTCCCGTAGATTTCCATAGGGACCTGTAGGGTTGTGTAAGTGCCCGCAGAAGTCTGTAGGAGTCTGTGGGGTTCTGTAAGGTTGCGGAGGGTTCTGCAGGGTTCCGTAGGGACCCGTAGAGTTCCGTAGTGGCTGGTAAAGTTCCGTAGGGCCCTGTGGGGTTCTGTATGGACCTGTAGGGTTCCGTAGGGGCCTGCAGGGTTCCGTAAGCGCCTGCAGGTGTCTGTAGAGTTCCGTAGGGGCCTGTAGGGTTCCGTAGGCGCCTGCAGTGTTCTGTAGGAGCCCATAGGGTTTTAGTGAGGTTCCGTTGTGTTGCTAAGGGTCTTGTAGAGTGCTGTCGGGTCCTGGAGTATTCTGTAGGGTTCCACGGGGCCTTGTAGGGTTCTGTCGAAATCTGAAGGGTTCCCTAGGGGCCCGTAGAGTCCCGTAGATTTCCGTAGGGACCTGTAGGGTTGTGTAACTGCCCGCAGGGGTTGGTAGGAGCTTGTAGGGTGCCATATGTTTCCGGAGGGTTGTGTAGGGTTCCGTAGGGGCCTGTGGTGTTCCCTAGGGGCCTGTAGAGTCTCGTACAGTTCCGTAGGGTCCTGTAGGTTTCCATAAGCGCCCGCAGAGGTCTGAAGGGGCCCGTACTGTTCCGTAAGGATCCATAGGGTTCCGTAGAGCTTCGTAGGTTCCCTAGAGGCCTCTGGAGTACCGCAGGAGCCAGTAGTGTTCCGTAGGGTCCTCTAGGGTTGAGTAAGTGCCCGCAGGAGTCTGTAGGAATCCGTGGGATTCTGTAAGGTTCTGGAGGGTTCTGCAGGGTTCCGTAGGGACCCGTAGAGTTCCGTAGTGGCTGGTAAAGTACCCTAGGGCCCTGTAGCATTCCGTAACTGCCTGCAAGGGTCTTTAGGCTTCCGTAGGGGCTGGTAGGGTTCCATAAAGTTCCGTGGGTTCCTGCAGAGTTCTGCAAGTGCCCGCAAGGGCCTGTAGGGGCCCACGGTGTTTCTGTCAGGTTCCGTAGAGTTCCGTAGGGGCCATATTTTTCTGTAGTGGCTGGTAGAATTCTGTAGGTTTCCGTAGGCGCCTGCAGTGTTCTGTAGGAGCCCATAGGGTTTTAGTGAGGTTCCGTTGTGTTGCTAAGGGTCTTGTAGAGTGCTGTCGGGTCCTGGAGTATTCTGTAGGGTTCCAGAGGGGCTCGTAGGGTTCCATCGAAATCTATAGGGTTCCCTAGGGGCCCATAGAGTCCCGTAGATTTCCGTAGGGACCTGTAGGGTTGTGTAAGTGCTCGCAGGGGTTGGTAGGAGCTTGTAGGGTTCCATAAGTTTCCAGAGGGTTGTGTAGGGTTCCGTAGGGGCCTGTGGTGTTCCCTAAGGGCCTGTAGAGTCTCGTACGGTTCCGTAGGGGCCTGTGGTGTTCCCTAGGGGCCTGTAGAGTCTCGTACAGTTCCGTAGGGTCCTGTAGGTTTCCATAAGCGCCCGCAGAGGTCTGAAGGGGCCCGTACTGTTCCGTAAGGATCCATAGGGCTCCGTAGAGCTTCGTAGGTTCCCTAGAGGCCTCTGGAGTACCGCAGGAGCCAGTAGTGTTCTGTAGGGCCCGTAGGGTTCCTTCCATAGGGGCTGGCAGTGTTCCGTAGGGTCCTCTAGGGTTGAGTAAGTGCCCGCAGGAGTCTGTAGGAATCCGTGGGATTCTGTAAGTTTCTGCAGGGTTCCGTAGGGGCCCGTAGAGTTCCGTAGTGGCTGGTAAAGTTCCGTAGGGCCCTGTGGGGTTCTGTATGGACCTGTAGGGTTCCGTAGGGCTCTGAAGTGTTCTGTAAGTGCCCGTAGGTGCCTGTAGGGTTCCGTAGGCACCTGCAGTGTTCTGTAGGAGCCCATAGGGTTTTAGTGAGGTTCCGTTGTGTTGCTAAGGGTCTTGTAGAGTGCTGTCGGGTCCTGGAGTATTCTGTAGGGTTCCACGGGGCCTTGTAGGGTTCTGTCGAAATCTGAAGGGTTCCCTAGGGGCCCGTAGAGTCCCGTAGATTTCCGTAGGGACCTGTAGGGTTGTGTAAGTGCCCGCAGGGGTTGGTAGGAGCTTGTAGGGTGCCATATGTTTCCGGAGGGTTGTGTAGGGTTCCGTAGGGGCCTGTGGTGTTCCCTAGGGGCCTGTAGAGTCTCGTACAGTTCCGTAGGGTCCTGTAGGTTTCCATAAGCGCCCGCAGAGGTCTGAAGGGGCCCGTACTGTTCCGTAAGGATCCATAGGGTTCCGTAGAGCTTCGTAGGTTCCCTAGAGGCCTCTGGAGTACCGCAGGAGCCAGTAGTGTTCCGTAGGGTCCTCTAGGGTTGAGTAAGTGCCCGCAGGAGTCTGTAGGAATCCGTGGGATTCTGTAAGGTTCTGGAGGGTTCTGCAGGGTTCCGTAGGGACCCGTAGAGTTCCGTAGTGGCTGGTAAAGTACCCTAGGGCCCTGTAGCATTCCGTAACTGCCTGCAAGGGTCTTTAGGCTTCCGTAGGGGCTGGTAGGGTTCCATAAAGTTCCGTGGGTTCCTGCAGAGTTCTGCAAGTGCCCGCAAGGGCCTGTAGGGGCCCACGGTGTTTCTGTCAGGTTCCGTAGAGTTCCGTAGGGGCCATATTTTTCTGTAGTGGCTGGTAGAATTCTGTAGGTTTCCGTAGGCGCCTGCAGTGTTCTGTAGGAGCCCATAGGGTTTTAGTGAGGTTCCGTTGTGTTGCTAAGGGTCTTGTAGAGTGCTGTCGGGTCCTGGAGTATTCTGTAGGGTTCCAGAGGGGCTCGTAGGGTTCCATCGAAATCTGTAGGGTTCCCTAGGGGCCCATAGAGTCCCGTAGATTTCCGTAGGGACCTGTAGGGTTGTGTAAGTGCTCGCAGGGGTTGGTAGGAGCTTGTAGGGTTCCATAAGTTTCCAGAGGGTTGTGTAGGGTTCCGTAGGGGCCTGTGGTGTTCCCTAAGGGCCTGTAGAGTCTCGTACGGTTCCGTAGGGGCCTGTGGTGTTCCCTAGGGGCCTGTAGAGTCTCGTACAGTTCCGTAGGGTCCTGTAGGTTTCCATAAGCGCCCGCAGAGGTCTGAAGGGGCCCGTACTGTTCCGTAAGGATCCATAGGGCTCCGTAGAGCTTCGTAGGTTCCCTAGAGGCCTCTGGAGTACCGCAGGAGCCAGTAGTGTTCTGTAGGGCCCGTAGGGTTCCTTCCATAGGGGCTGGCAGTGTTCCGTAGGGTCCTCTAGGGTTGAGTAAGTGCCCGCAGGAGTCTGTAGGAATCCGTGGGATTCTGTAAGTTTCTGCAGGGTTCCGTAGGGGCCCGTAGAGTTCCGTAGTGGCTGGTAAAGTTCCGTAGGGCCCTGTGGGGTTCTGTATGGACCTGTAGGGTTCCGTAGGGCTGTGCAGTGTTCTGTAAGTGCCCGTAGGTGCCTGTAGGGTTCCGTAGGCACCTGCAGTGTTCTGTAGGAGCCCATAGGGTTTTAGTGAGGTTCCGTTGTGTTGCTAAGGGTCTTGTAGAGTGCTGTCGGGTCCTGGAGTATTCTGTAGGGTTCCAGAGGGCCTTGTAGGGTTCCATCGAAATCTATAGGGTTCCCTAGGGGCCCGTAGAGTCCCGTAGATTTCCATAGGGGCCTGTAGGGTTGTGTAAGTGCCCGCAGGGGTTGGTAGGAGCTTGTAGGGTGCCATATGTTTCCGGAGGGTTGTGTAGGGTTCCGTAGGGGCCTGTGGTGTTCCCTAGGGGCCTGTAGAGTCTCGTACAGTTCCGTAAGGGCCTGTGGTGTTCTCTAGGGGCCTGTAGAGTCTCGTACAGTTCCGTAGGGTCCTGTAGGTTTCCATAAGCGCCCGCAGAGGTCTGAAGGGGCCCGTACTGTTCCGTAAGGATCCATAGGGCTCCGTAGAGCTTCGTAGGTTCCCTAGAGGCCTGTGGAGTACCGCAGGAGCCAGTAGTGTTCTGTCGGGGCCCGTAGGGTTCCTTCCATAGGAGCTGGCAGTGTTCCGTAGGGTCCTCTAGGGTTGAGTAAGTGCCCGCAGGAGTCTGTAGGAATCCGTGGGATTCTGTAAGGTTCTGGAGGGTTCTGCAGGGTTCCCTAGGGGCCCGTAGAGTTCCGTAGTGGCTGGTAAAGTTCCCTAGGGCCCTGTACCATTCCGTAACTGCCTGCAAGGGTCTTTAGGCTTCCGTAGGGGCTGGTAGGGTTCCATAAAGTTCCGTGGGTTCCTGCAGAGTTCTGCAAGTGCCCGCAAGGGCCTGTAGGGGCCCACAGTGTTTCTGCCAGGTTCCGTAGAGTTCCGTAGGGGCCATATTTTTCTGTAGTGGCTGGTAGTATTCTATAGGGGTCTGTAGGGTTCCGTAGGCACCTGCAGTGTTCTGTAGGAGCCCATAGGGTTTTAGTGAGGTTCCGTTGTGTTGCTAAGGGTCTTGTAGAGTGCTGTCGGGTCCTGGAGTATTCTGTAGGGTTCCAGAGGGGCTCGTAGGGTTCCATCGAAATCTGTAGGGTTCCCTAGGGGCCCATAGAGTCCCGTAGATTTCCGTAGGGACCTGTAGGGTTGTGTAAGTGCTCGCAGGGGTTGGTAGGAGCTTGTAGGGTTCCATAAGTTTCCAGAGGGTTGTGTAGGGTTCCGAAGGGGCCTGTGGTGTTCCCTAAGGGCCTGTAGAGTTTCGTACGGTTCCGTAGGGGCCTGTGGTGTTCCCTAGGGGCCTGTAGAGTCTCGTACAGTTCCGTAGGGTCCTGTAGGTTTCCATAAGCGCCCGCAGAGGTCTGAAGGGGCCCGTCCTGTTCCGTAAGGATCCATAGGGCTCCGTAGAGCTTCGTAGGTTCCCTAGAGGCCTGTAGAGTACCGCAGGAGCCAGTAGTGTTCCGTAGGGTCCTCTAGGGTTGAGTAAGTGCCCGCAGGAGTCTGTAGGAATCCGTGGGATTCTTTAAGGTTCTGGAGGGTTCTGCAGGGTTCCGTAGGGGCCCGTAGAGTTCCGTAGTGGCTGGTAAAGTTCCGTAGGGCCCTGTACCGTTCCGTAACTGTCTGCAATGGTCTTTAGGCTTCCGTAGGGGCTGGTAGGGTTCCATAAAGTTCCGTGGGTTCCTGCAGAGTTCTGCAAGTGCCCGCAAGGGCCTGTAGGGGCCCACAGTGTTTCTGCCAGGTTCCGTAGAGTTCCGTAGGGGCCATATTTTTCTGTAGTGGATGGTAGTATTCTATAGGGGTCTGTAGGGTTCCGTAGGCACCTGCAGTGTTCTGTAGGAGCCCATAGGGTTTTAGTGAGGTTCCGTTGTGTTGCTAAGGGTCTTGTAGAGTGCTGTCGGGTCCTGGAGTATTCTGTAGGGTTCCAGAGGGCCTTGTAGGGTTCCGTCGAAATCTGAAGGGTTCCCTAGGGGCCCGTAGAGTCCCGTAGATTTCCATAGGGACCTGTAGGGTTGTGTAAGTGCCCGCAGAAGTCTGTAGGAGTCTGTGGGGTTCTGTAAGGTTGCGGAGGGTTCTGCAGGGTTCCGTAGGGACCCGTAGAGTTCCGTAGTGGCTGGTAAAGTTCCGTAGGGCCCTGTGGGGTTCTGTATGGACCTGTAGGGTTCCGTAGGGGCCTGCAGGGTTCCGTAAGTGCCTGCAGGTGTCTGTAGAGTTCCGTAGGGGCCTGTAGGGTTCCGTAGGCGCCTGCAGTGTTCTGTAGGAGCCCATAGGGTTTTAGTGAGGTTCCGTTGTGTTGCTAAGGGTCTTGTAGAGTGCTGTCGGGTCCTGGAGTATTCTGTAGGGTTCCAGAGGGCCTTGTAGGGTTCTGTCGAAATCTGAAGGGTTCCCTAGGGGCCCGTAGAGTCCCGTAGATTTCCGTAGGGACCTGTAGGGTTGTGTAAGTGCCCGCAGGGGTTGGTAGGAGCTTGTAGGGTGCCATATGTTTCCGGAGGGTTGTGTAGGGTTCCGTAGGGGCCTGTGGTGTTCCCTAGGGGCCTGTAGAGTCTCGTACAGTTCCGTAGGGTCCTGTAGGTTTCCATAAGCGCCCGCAGAGGTCTGAAGGGGCCCGTACTGTTCCGTAAGGATCCATAGGGTTCCGTAGAGCTTCGTAGGTTCCCTAGAGGCCTCTGGAGTACCGCAGGAGCCAGTAGTGTTCCGTAGGGTCCTCTAGGGTTGAGTAAGTGCCCGCAGGAGTCTGTAGGAATCCGTGGGATTCTGTAAGGTTCTGGAGGGTTCTGCAGGGTTCCGTAGGGGCCCGTAGAGTTCCGTAGTGGCTGGTAAAGTACCCTAGGGCCCTGTAGCATTCCGTAACTGCCTGCAAGGGTCTTTAGGCTTCCGTAGGGGCTGGTAGGGTTCCATAAAGTTCCGTGGGTTCCTGCAGAGTTCTGCAAGTGCCCGCAAGGGCCTGTAGGGGCCCACGGTGTTTCTGTCAGGTTCCGTAGAGTTCCGTAGGGGCCATATTTTTCTGTAGTGGCTGGTAGAATTCTGTAGGTTTCCGTAGGCGCCTGCAGTGTTCTGTAGGAGCCCATAGGGTTTTAGTGAGGTTCCGTTGTGTTGCTAAGGGTCTTGTAGAGTGCTGTCGGGTCCTGGAGTATTCTGTAGGGTTCCAGAGGGGCTCGTAGGGTTCCATCGAAATCTGTAGGGTTCCCTAGGGGCCCATAGAGTCCCGTAGATTTCCGTAGGGACCTGTAGGGTTGTGTAAGTGCTCGCAGGGGTTGGTAGGAGCTTGTAGGGTTCCATAAGTTTCCAGAGGGTTGTGTAGGGTTCCGTAGGGGCCTGTGGTGTTCCCTAAGGGCCTGTAGAGTCTCGTACGGTTCCGTAGGGGCCTGTGGTGTTCCCTAGGGGCCTGTAGAGTCTCGTACAGTTCCGTAGGGTCCTGTAGGTTTCCATAAGCGCCCGCAGAGGTCTGAAGGGGCCCGTACTGTTCCGTAAGGATCCATAGGGCTCCGTAGAGCTTCGTAGGTTCCCTAGAGGCCTCTGGAGTACCGCAGGAGCCAGTAGTGTTCCGTAGGGTCCTCTAGGGTTGAGTAAGTGCCCGCAGGAGTCTGTAGGAATCCGTGGGATTCTGTAAGGTTCTGGAGGGTTCTGCAGGGTTCCGTAGGGGCCCGTAGAGTTCCGTAGTGGCTGGTAAAGTTCCCTAGGGCCCTGTACCGTTCCGTAACTGCCTGCAATGGTCTTTAGGCTTCCGTAGGGGCTGGGAGGGTTCCATAAAGTTCCGTGGGTTCCTGCAGAGTTCTGCAAGTGCCCGCAAGGGCCTGTAGGGGCCCACGGTGTTTCTGTCAGGTTCCGTAGAGTTCCGTAGGGGCCATATTTTTCTATAGTGGCTGGTAGAATTCTGTAGGTTTCCGTAGGCGCCTGCAGTGTTCTGTAGG
The DNA here is from genome assembly GCF_964106895.1 of Numenius arquata. Classification (NCBI taxonomy): domain Eukaryota; kingdom Metazoa; phylum Chordata; class Aves; order Charadriiformes; family Scolopacidae; genus Numenius; species Numenius arquata. The sequence continues at coordinate 130,438 of NW_027414809.1, forward strand.
AGCCCATAGGGTTTTAGTGAGGTTCCGTTGTGTTGCTAAGGGTCTTGTAGAGTGCTGTCGGGTCCTGGAGTATTCTGTAGGGTTCCAGAGGGGCTCGTAGGGTTCCATCGAAATCTGTAGGGTTCCCTAGGGGCCCATAGAGTCCCGTAGATTTCCGTAGGGACCTGTAGGGTTGTGTAAGTGCTCGCAGGGGTTGGTAGGAGCTTGTAGGGTTCCATAAGTTTCCAGAGGGTTGTGTAGGGTTCCGTAGGGGCCTGTGGTGTTCCCTAAGGGCCTGTAGAGTCTCGTACGGTTCCGTAGGGGCCTGTGGTGTTCCCTAGGGGCCTGTAGAGTCTCGTACAGTTCCGTAGGGTCCTGTAGGTTTCCATAAGCGCCCGCAGAGGTCTGAAGGGGCCCGTACTGTTCCGTAAGGATCCATAGGGCTCCGTAGAGCTTCGTAGGTTCCCTAGAGGCCTCTGGAGTACCGCAGGAGCCAGTAGTGTTCCGTAGGGTCCTCTAGGGTTGAGTAAGTGCCCGCAGGAGTCTGTAGGAATCCGTGGGATTCTGTAAGGTTCTGGAGGGTTCTGCAGGGTTCCCTAGGGGCCCGTAGAGTTCCGTAGTGGCTGGTAAAGTTCCGTAGGGCCCTGTACCGTTCCGTAACTGCCTGCAATGGTCTTTAGGCTTCCGTAGGGGCTGGTAGGGTTCCATAAAGTTCCGTGGGTTCCTGCAGAGTTCTGCAAGTGCCCGCAAGGGCCTGTAGGGGCCCACAGTGTTTCTGCCAGGTTCCGTAGAGTTCCGTAGGGGCCATATTTTTCTGTAGTGGCTGGTAGTATTCCGTAGGGGTCTGTAGGGTTCCGTAGGCGCCTGCAGTGTTCTGTAGGAGCCCATAGGGTTTTAGTGAGGTTCCGTTGTGTTGCTAAGGGTCTTGTAGAGTGCTGTCGGGTCCTGGAGTATTCTGTAGGGTTCCAGAGGGCCTTGTAGGGTTCCGTCGAAATCTGAAGGGTTCCCTAGGGGCCCGTAGAGTCCCGTAGATTTCCATAGGGACCTGTAGGGTTGTGTAAGTGCCCGCAGAAGTCTGTAGGAGTCTGTGGGGTTCTGTAAGGTTGCGGAGGGTTCTGCAGGGTTCCGTAGGGACCCGTAGAGTTCCGTAGTGGCTGGTAAAGTTCCGTAGGGCCCTGTGGGGTTCTGTATGGACCTGTAGGGTTCCGTAGGGGCCTGCAGGGTTCCGTAAGTGCCTGCAGGTGTCTGTAGGGTTCCGTAGGGGTCTGTAGGGTTCCGTAGGCGCCTGCAGTGTTCTGTAGGAGCCCATAGGGTTTTAGTGAGGTTCCGTTGTGTTGCTAAGGGTCTTGTAGAGTGCTGTCGGGTCCTGGAGTATTCTGTAGGGTTCCAGAGGGGCTTGTAGGGTACTGTCGAAATCTGAAGGGTTCCCTAGGGGCCCATAGAGTCCCGTAGATTGCCGTAGGGACCTGTAGGGTTGTGTAAGTGCCCGCAGGGGTTGGTAGGAGCTTATAGGGTTCCATAAGTTTCCAGAGGGTTGTGTAGGGTTCCGTAGGGGCCTGTGGTGTTCCTTAGGGGCCTGTAGAGTCTCGTACAGTTCCGTAAGGGCCTGTGGTGTTCTCTAGGGGCCTGTAGAGTCTCGTACAGTTCCGTAGGGTCCTGTAGGTTTCCATAAGCGCCCGCAGAGGTCTGAAGGGGCCCGTACTGTTCCGTAAGGATCCATAGGGCTCCGTAGAGCTTCGTAGGTTCCCTAGAGGCCTGTGGAGTACCGCAGGAGCCAGTAGTGTTCTGTAGGGGCCCGTAGGGTTCCTTCCATAGGAGCTGGCAGTGTTCCGTAGGGTCCTCTAGGGTTGAGTAAGTGCCCGCAGGAGTCTGTAGGAATCCGTGGGATTCTGTAAGGTTCTGGAGGGTTCTGCAGGGTTCCCTAGGGGCCCGTAGAGTTCCGTAGTGGCTGGTAAAGTTCCCTAGGGCCCTGTACCATTCCGTAACTGCCTGCAAGGGTCTTTAGGCTTCCGTAGGGGCTGGTAGGGTTCCATAAAGTTCCGTGGGTTCCTGCAGAGTTCTGCAAGTGCCCGCAAGGGCCTGTAGGGGCCCACAGTGTTTCTGCCAGGTTCCGTAGAGTTCCGTAGGGGCCATATTTTTCTGTAGTGGCTGGTAGTATTCTATAGGGGTCTGTAGGGTTCCGTAGGCACCTGCAGTGTTCTGTAGGAGCCCATAGGGTTTTAGTGAGGTTCCGTTGTGTTGCTAAGGGTCTTGTAGAGTGCTGTCGGGTCCTGGAGTATTCTGTAGGGTTCCAGAGGGGCTCGTAGGGTTCCATCGAAATCTGTAGGGTTCCCTAGGGGCCCATAGAGTCCCGTAGATTTCCGTAGGGGCCTGTAGGGTTGTGTAAGTGCCCGCAGGGGTTGGTAGGAGCTTATAGGGTTCCATAAGTTTCCAGAGGGTTGTGTAGGGTTCCGTAGGGGCCTGTGGTGTTCCCTAAGGGCCTGTAGAGTCTCGTACGGTTCCGTAGGGGCCTGTGGTGTTCCCTAGGGGCCTGTAGAGTCTCGTACAGTTCCGTAGGGTCCTGTAGGTTTCCATAAGCGCCCGCAGAGGTCTGAAGGGGCCCGTACTGTTCCGTAAGGATCCATAGGGCTCCGTAGAGCTTCGTAGGTTCCCTAGAGGCCTCTGGAGTACCGCAGGAGCCAGTAGTGTTCCGTAGGGTCCTCTAGGGTTGAGTAAGTGCCCGCAGGAGTCTGTAGGAATCCGTGGGATTCTGTAAGGTTCTGGAGGGTTCTGCAGGGTTCCCTAGGGGCCCGTAGAGTTCCGTAGTGGCTGGTAAAGTACCCTAGGGCCCTGTACCGTTCCGTAACTGCCTGCAAGGGTCTTTAGGCTTCCGTAGGGGCTGGGAGGGTTCCATAAAGTTCCGTGGGTTCCTGCAGAGTTCTGCAAGTGCCCGCAAGGGCCTGTAGGGGCCCACGGTGTTTCTGTCAGGTTCCGTAGAGTTCCGTAGGGGCCATATTTTTCTATAGTGGCTGGTAGAATTCTGTAGGTTTCCGTAGGCGCCTGCAGTGTTCTGTAGGAGCCCATAGGGTTTTAGTGAGGTTCCGTTGTGTTGCTAAGGGTCTTGTAGAGTGCTGTCGGGTCCTGGAGTATTCTGTAGGGTTCCAGAGGGGCTCGTAGGGTTCCATCGAAATCTGTAGGGTTCCCTAGGGGCCCATAGAGTCCCGTAGATTTCCGTAGGGACCTGTAGGGTTGTGTAAGTGCTCGCAGGGGTTGGTAGGAGCTTGTAGGGTTCCATAAGTTTCCAGAGGGTTGTGTAGGGTTCCGTAGGGGCCTGTGGTGTTCCCTAGGGGCCTGTAGAGTCTCGTACAGTTCCGTAAGGGCCTGTGGTGTTCTCTAGGGGCCTGTAGAGTCTCGTACAGTTCCGTAGGGTCCTGTAGGTTTCCATAAGCGCCCGCAGAGGTCTGAAGGGGCCCGTACTGTTCCGTAAGGATCCATAGGGCTCCGTAGAGCTTTGTAGGTTCCCTAGAGGCCTGTGGAGTACCGCAGGAGCCAGTAGTGTTCTGTAGGGGCCCGTAGGGTTCCTTCCATAGGAGCTGGCAGTGTTCCGTAGGGTCCTCTAGGGTTGAGTAAGTGCCCGCAGGAGTCTGTAGGAATCCGTGGGATTCTGTAAGGTTCTGGAGGGTTCTGCAGGGTTCCCTAGGGGCCCGTAGAGTTCCGTAGTGGCTGGTAAAGTTCCCTAGGGCCCTGTACCATTCCGTAACTGCCTGCAAGGGTCTTTAGGCTTCCGTAGGGGCTGGTAGGGTTCCATAAAGTTCCGTGGGTTCCTGCAGAGTTCTGCAAGTGCCCGCAAGGGCCTGTAGGGGCCCACAGTGTTTCTGCCAGGTTCCGTAGAGTTCCGTAGGGGCCATATTTTTCTGTAGTGGCTGGTAGTATTCTGTAGGGGTCTGTAGGGTTCCGTAGGCACCTGCAGTGTTCTGTAGGAGCCCATAGGGTTTTAGTGAGGTTCCGTTGTGTTGCTAAGGGTCTTGTAGAGTGCTGTCGGGTCCTGGAGTATTCTGTAGGGTTCCAGAGGGGCTCGTAGGGTTCCATCGAAATCTGTAGGGTTCCCTAGGGGCCCATAGAGTCCCGTAGATTTCCGTAGGGGCCTGTAGGGTTGTGTAAGTGCCCGCAGGGGTTGGTAGGAGCTTATAGGGTTCCATAAGTTTCCAGAGGGTTGTGTAGGGTTCCGTAGGGGCCTGTGGTGTTCCCTAAGGGCCTGTAGAGTCTCGTACGGTTCCGTAGGGGCCTGTGGTGTTCCCTAGGGGCCTGTAGAGTCTCGTACAGTTCCGTAGGGTCCTGTAGGTTTCCATAAGCGCCCGCAGAGGTCTGAAGGGGCCCGTACTGTTCCGTAAGGATCCATAGGGCTCCGTAGAGCTTCGTAGGTTCCCTAGAGGCCTCTGGAGTACCGCAGGAGCCAGTAGTGTTCCGTAGGGTCCTCTAGGGTTGAGTAAGTGCCCGCAGGAGTCTGTAGGAATCCGTGGGATTCTGTAAGGTTCTGGAGGGTTCTGCAGGGTTCCGTAGGGGCCCGTAGAGTTCCGTAGTGGCTGGTAAAGTTCCCTAGGGCCCTGTACCATTCCGTAACTGCCTGCAAGGGTCTTTAGGCTTCCGTAGGGGCTGGTAGGGTTCCATAAAGTTCCGTGGGTTCCTGCAGAGTTCTGCAAGTGCCCGCAAGGGCCTGTAGGGGCTCACGGTGTTTCTGTCAGGTTCCGTAGAGTTCCGTAGGGGCCATATTTTTCTGTAGTGGCTGGTAGAATTCTGTAGGTTTCCGTAGGCGCCTGCAGTGTTCTGTAGGAGCCCATAGGGTTTTAGTGAGGTTCCGTTGTGTTGCTAAGGGTCTTGTAGAGTGCTGTCGGGTCCTGGAGTATTCTGTAGGGTTCCAGAGGGGCTCGTAGGGTTCCATCGAAATCTGTAGGGTTCCCTAGGGGCCCATAGAGTCCCGTAGATTTCCGTAGGGACCTGTAGGGTTGTGTAAGTGCTCGCAGGGGTTGGTAGGAGCTTGTAGGGTTCCATAAGTTTCCAGAGGGTTGTGTAGGGTTCCGTAGGGGCCTGTGGTGTTCCCTAGGGGCCTGTAGAGTCTCGTACAGTTCCGTAGGGTCCTGTAGGTTTCCATAAGCGCCCGCAGAGGTCTGAAGGGGCCCGTACTGTTCCGTAAGGATCCATAGGGCTCCGTAGAGCTTCGTAGGTTCCCTAGAGGCCTCTGGAGTACCGCAGGAGCCAGTAGTGTTCCGTAGGGTCCTCTAGGGTTGAGTAAGTGCCCGCAGGAGTCTGTAGGAATCCGTGGGATTCTGTAAGGTTCTGGAGGGTTCTGCAGGGTTCCCTAGGGGCCCGTAGAGTTCCGTAGTGGCTGGTAAAGTTCCGTAGGGCCCTGTACCGTTCCATAACTGCCTGCAATGGTCTTTAGGCTTCTGTAGGGGCTGGTAGGGTTCCATAAAGTTCCGTGGGTTCCTGCAGAGTTCTGCAAGTGCCCGCAAGGGCCTGTAGGGGCCCACAGTGTTTCTGCCAGGTTCCGTAGAGTTCCGTAGGGGCCATATTTTTCTGTAGTGGCTGGTAGTATTCCGTAGGGGTCTGTAGGGTTCCGTAGGCACCTGCAGTGTTCTGTAGGAGCCCATAGGGTTTTAGTGAGGTTCCGTTGTGTTGCTAAGAGTCTTGTAGAGTGCTGTCGGGTCCTGGAGTATTCTGTAGGGTTCCAGAGGGGCTTGTAGGGTACTGTCGAAATCTGAAGGGTTCCCTAGGGGCCCATAGAGTCCCGTAGATTTCCGTAGGGACCTGTAGGGTTGTGTAAGTGCCCGCAGGGGTTGGTAGGAGCTTATAGGGTTCCATAAGTTTCCAGAGGGTTGTGTAGGGTTCCGTAGGGGCCTGTGGTGTTCCCTAGGGGCCTGTAGAGTCTCGTACAGTTCCGTAAGGGCCTGTGGTGTTCTCTAGGGGCCTGTAGAGTCTCGTACAGTTCCGTAGGGTCCTGTAGGTTTCCATAAGCGCCCGCAGAGGTCTGAAGGGGCCCGTACTGTTCCGTAAGGATCCATAGGGCTCCGTAGAGCTTTGTAGGTTCCCTAGAGGCCTGTGGAGTACCGCAGGAGCCAGTAGTGTTCTGTAGGGGCCCGTAGGGTTCCTTCCATAGGAGCTGGCAGTGTTCCGTAGGGTCCTCTAGGGTTGAGTAAGTGCCCGCAGGAGTCTGTAGGAATCCGTGGGATTCTGTAAGGTTCTGGAGGGTTCTGCAGGGTTCCCTAGGGGCCCGTAGAGTTCCGTAGTGGCTGGTAAAGTTCCCTAGGGCCCTGTACCATTCCGTAACTGCCTGCAAGGGTCTTTAGGCTTCCGTAGGGGCTGGTAGGGTTCCATAAAGTTCCGTGGGTTCCTGCAGAGTTCTGCAAGTGCCCGCAAGGGCCTGTAGGGGCCCACAGTGTTTCTGCCAGGTTCCGTAGAGTTCCGTAGGGGCCATATTTTTCTGTAGTGGCTGGTAGTATTCTGTAGGGGTCTGTAGGGTTCCGTAGGCACCTGCAGTGTTCTGTAGGAGCCCATAGGGTTTTAGTGAGGTTCCGTTGTGTTGCTAAGGGTCTTGTAGAGTGCTGTCGGGTCCTGGAGTATTCTGTAGGGTTCCAGAGGGGCTCGTAGGGTTCCATCGAAATCTGTAGGGTTCCCTAGGGGCCCATAGAGTCCCGTAGATTTCCGTAGGGGCCTGTAGGGTTGTGTAAGTGCCCGCAGGGGTTGGTAGGAGCTTATAGGGTTCCATAAGTTTCCAGAGGGTTGTGTAGGGTTCCGTAGGGGCCTGTGGTGTTCCCTAAGGGCCTGTAGAGTCTCGTACGGTTCCGTAGGGGCCTGTGGTGTTCCCTAGGGGCCTGTAGAGTCTCGTACAGTTCCGTAGGGTCCTGTAGGTTTCCATAAGCGCCCGCAGAGGTCTGAAGGGGCCCGTACTGTTCCGTAAGGATCCATAGGGCTCCGTAGAGCTTCGTAGGTTCCCTAGAGGCCTCTGGAGTACCGCAGGAGCCAGTAGTGTTCCGTAGGGTCCTCTAGGGTTGAGTAAGTGCCCGCAGGAGTCTGTAGGAATCCGTGGGATTCTGTAAGGTTCTGGAGGGTTCTGCAGGGTTCCGTAGGGGCCCGTAGAGTTCCGTAGTGGCTGGTAAAGTTCCCTAGGGCCCTGTACCATTCCGTAACTGCCTGCAAGGGTCTTTAGGCTTCCGTAGGGGCTGGTAGGGTTCCATAAAGTTCCGTGGGTTCCTGCAGAGTTCTGCAAGTGCCCTCAAGGGCCTGTAGGGGCTCACGGTGTTTCTGTCAGGTTCCGTAGAGTTCCGTAGGGGCCATATTTTTCTGTAGTGGCTGGTAGAATTCTGTAGGTTTCCGTAGGCGCCTGCAGTGTTCTGTAGGAGCCCATAGGGTTTTAGTGAGGTTCCGTTGTGTTGCTAAGGGTCTTGTAGAGTGCTGTCGGGTCCTGGAGTATTCTGTAGGGTTCCAGAGGGGCTCGTAGGGTTCCATCGAAATCTGTAGGGTTCCCTAGGGGCCCATAGAGTCCCGTAGATTTCCGTAGGGACCTGTAGGGTTGTGTAAGTGCTCGCAGGGGTTGGTAGGAGCTTGTAGGGTTCCATAAGTTTCCAGAGGGTTGTGTAGGGTTCCGTAGGGGCCTGTGGTGTTCCCTAAGGGCCTGTAGAGTCTCGTACGGTTCCGTAGGGGCCTGTGGTGTTCCCTAGGGGCCTGTAGAGTCTCGTACAGTTCCGTAGGGTCCTGTAGGTTTCCATAAGCGCCCGCAGAGGTCTGAAGGGGCCCGTCCTGTTCCGTAAGGATCCATAGGGCTCCGTAGAGTTTCGTAGGTTCCCTAGAGGCCTGTAGAGTACCGCAGGAGCCAGTAGTGTTCTGTAGGGGCCCATAGGGTTCCTTCCATAGGGGCTGGCAGTGTTCCGTAGGGTCCTCTAGGGTTGAGTAAGTGCCCGCAGGAGTCTGTAGGAATCCGTGGGATTCTGTAAGGTTCTGGAGGGTTCTGCAGGGTTCCGTAGGGGCCCGTAGAGTTCCGTAGTGGCTGGTAAAGTTCCGTAGGGCCCTGTGGGGTTCTGTATGGACCTGTAGGGTTCCGTAGGGGCCTGCAGGGTTCCGTAAGTGCCTGCAGGTGTCTGTAGGGTTCCCTAGGGGTCTGTAGGGTTCCGTAGGCGCCTGCAGTGTTCTGTAGGAGCCCATAGGGTTTTAGTGAGGTTCCGTTGTGTTGCTAAGGGTCTTGTAGAGTGCTGTCGGGTCCTGGAGTATTCTGTAGGGTTCCAGAGGGGCTCGTAGGGTTCCATCGAAATCTGTAGGGTTCCCTAGGGGCCCATAGAGTCCCGTAGATTTCCGTAGGGACCTGTAGGGTTGTGTAAGTGCCCGCAGGGGTTGGTAGGAGCTTGTAGGGTTCCATAAGTTTCCAGAGGGTTGTGTAGGGTTCCGTAGGGGCCTGTGGTGTTCCCTAAGGTCCTGTAGAGTCTCGTACGGTTCCGTAGGGGCCTGTGGTGTTCCCTAGGGGCCTGTAGAGTCTCGTACAGTTCCGTAGGGTCCTGTAGGTTTCCATAAGCGCCCGCAGAGGTCTGAAGGGGCCCGTACTGTTCCGTAAGGATCCATAGGGCTCCGTAGAGCTTCGTAGGTTCCCTAGAGGCCTCTGGAGTACCGCAGGAGCCAGTAGTGTTCCGTAGGGTCCTCTAGGGTTGAGTAAGTGCCCGCAGGAGTCTGTAGGAATCCGTGGGATTCTGTAAGGTTCTGGAGGGTTCTGCAGGGTTCCGTAGGGGCCCGTAGAGTTCCGTAGTGGCTGGTAAAGTTCCGTAGGGCCCTGTACCGTTCCGTAACTGTCTGCAATGGTCTTTAGGCTTCCGTAGGGGCTGGTAGGGTTCCATAAAGTTCCGTGGGTTCCTGCAGAGTTCTGCAAGTGCCCGCAAGGGCCTGTAGGGGCCCACAGTGTTTCTGCCAGGTTCCGTAGAGTTCCGTAGGGGCCATATTTTTCTGTAGTGGCTGGTAGTATTCTATAGGGGTCTGTAGGGTTCCGTAGGCACCTGCAGTGTTCTGTAGGAGCCCATAGGGTTTTAGTGAGGTTCCGTTGTGTTGCTAAGGGTCTTGTAGAGTGCTGTCGGGTCCTGGAGTATTCTGTAGGGTTCCAGAGGGCCTTGTAGGGTTCCGTCGAAATCTGAAGGGTTCCCTAGGGGCCCGTAGAGTCCCGTAGATTTCCATAGGGACCTGTAGGGTTGTGTAAGTGCCCGCAGAAGTCTGTAGGAGTCTGTGGGGTTCTGTAAGGTTGCGGAGGGTTCTGCAGGGTTCCGTAGGGACCCGTAGAGTTCCGTAGTGGCTGGTAAAGTTCCGTAGGGCCCTGTGGGGTTCTGTATGGACCTGTAGGGTTCCGTAGGGGCCTGCAGGGTTCCGTAAGTGCCTGCAGGTGTCTGTAGAGTTCCGTAGGGGCCTGTAGGGTTCCGTAGGCACCTGCAGTGTTCTGTAGGAGCCCATAGGGTTTTAGTGAGGTTCCGTTGTGTTGCTAAGGGTCTTGTAGAGTGCTGTCGGGTCCTGGAGTATTCTGTAGGGTTCCAGAGGGGCTCGTAGGGTTCCATCGAAATCTGTAGGGTTCCCTAGGGGCCCATAGAGTCCCGTAGATTTCCGTAGGGACCTGTAGGGTTGTGTAAGTGCTCGCAGGGGTTGGTAGGAGCTTGTAGGGTTCCATAAGTTTCCAGAGGGTTGTGTAGGGTTCCGTAGGGGCCTGTGGTGTTCCCTAAGGGCCTGTAGAGTCTCGTACGGTTCCGTAGGGGCCTGTGGTGTTCCCTAGGGGCCTGTAGAGTCTCGTACAGTTCCGTAGGGTCCTGTAGGTTTCCATAAGCGCCCGCAGAGGTCTGAAGGGGCCCGTACTGTTCCGTAAGGATCCATAGGGCTCCGTAGAGCTTCGTAGGTTCCCTAGAGGCCTCTGGAGTACCGCAGGAGCCAGTAGTGTTCCGTAGGGTCCTCTAGGGTTGAGTAAGTGCCCGCAGGAGTCTGTAGGAATCCGTGGGATTCTGTAAGGTTCTGGAGGGTTCTGCAGGGTTCCGTAGGGGCCCGTAGAGTTCCGTAGTGGCTGGTAAAGTTCCCTAGGGCCCTGTACCATTCCGTAACTACCTGCAAGGGTCTTTAGGCTTCCGTAGGGGCTGGTAGGGTTCCATAAAGTTCCGTGGGTTCCTGCAGAGTTCTGCAAGTGCCCGCAAGGGCCTGTAGGGGCCCACGGTGTTTCTGTCAGGTTCCGTAGAGTTCCGTAGGGGCCATATTTTTCTATAGTGGCTGGTAGAATTCTGTAGGTTTCCGTAGGCGCCTGCAGTGTTCTGTAGGAGCCCATAGGGTTTTAGTGAGGTTCCGTTGTGTTGCTAAGGGTCTTGTAGAGTGCTGTCGGGTCCTGGAGTATTCTGTAGGGTTCCAGAGGGGCTCGTAGGGTTCCATCGAAATCTGTAGGGTTCCCTAGGGGCCCATAGAGTCCCGTAGATTTCCGTAGGGACCTGTAGGGTTGTGTAAGTGCTCGCAGGGGTTGGTAGGAGCTTGTAGGGTTCCATAAGTTTCCAGAGGGTTGTGTAGGGTTCCGTAGGGGCCTGTGGTGTTCCCTAAGGGCCTGTAGAGTCTCGTACGGTTCCGTAGGGGCCTGTGGTGTTCCCTAGGGGCCTGTAGAGTCTCGTACAGTTCCGTAGGGTCCTGTAGGTTTCCATAAGCGCCCGCAGAGGTCTGAAGGGGCCCGTCCTGTTCCGTAAGGATCCATAGGGCTCCGTAGAGTTTCGTAGGTTCCCTAGAGGCCTGTAGAGTACCGCAGGAGCCAGTAGTGTTCTGTAGGGGCCCATAGGGTTCCTTCCATAGGGGCTGGCAGTGTTCCGTAGGGTCCTCTAGGGTTGAGTAAGTGCCCGCAGGAGTCTGTAGGAATCCGTGGGATTCTGTAAGGTTCTGGAGGGTTCTGCAGGGTTCCGTAGGGGCCCGTAGAGTTCCGTAGTGGCTGGTAAAGTTCCGTAGGGCCCTGTGGGGTTCTGTATGGACCTGTAGGGTTCCGTAGGGGCCTGCAGGGTTCCGTAAGTGCCTGCAGGTGTCTGTAGGGTTCCCTAGGGGTCTGTAGGGTTCCGTAGGCGCCTGCAGTGTTCTGTAGGAGCCCATAGGGTTTTAGTGAGGTTCCGTTGTGTTGCTAAGGGTCTTGTAGAGTGCTGTCGGGTCCTGGAGTATTCTGTAGGGTTCCAGAGGGGCTCGTAGGGTTCCATCGAAATCTGTAGGGTTCCCTAGGGGCCCATAGAGTCCCGTAGATTTCCGTAGGGACCTGTAGGGTTGTGTAAGTGCCCGCAGGGGTTGGTAGGAGCTTGTAGGGTTCCATAAGTTTCCAGAGGGTTGTGTAGGGTTCCGTAGGGGCCTGTGGTGTTCCCTAAGGTCCTGTAGAGTCTCGTACGGTTCCGTAGGGGCCTGTGGTGTTCCCTAGGGGCCTGTAGAGTCTCGTACAGTTCCGTAGGGTCCTGTAGGTTTCCATAAGCGCCCGCAGAGGTCTGAAGGGGCCCGTACTGTTCCGTAAGGATCCATAGGGCTCCGTAGAGCTTCGTAGGTTCCCTAGAGGCCTCTGGAGTACCGCAGGAGCCAGTAGTGTTCCGTAGGGTCCTCTAGGGTTGAGTAAGTGCCCGCAGGAGTCTGTAGGAATCCGTGGGATTCTGTAAGGTTCTGGAGGGTTCTGCAGGGTTCCGTAGGGGCCCGTAGAGTTCCGTAGTGGCTGGTAAAGTTCCGTAGGGCCCTGTACCGTTCCGTAACTGTCTGCAATGGTCTTTAGGCTTCCGTAGGGGCTGGTAGGGTTCCATAAAGTTCCGTGGGTTCCTGCAGAGTTCTGCAAGTGCCCGCAAGGGCCTGTAGGGGCCCACAGTGTTTCTGCCAGGTTCCGTAGAGTTCCGTAGGGGCCATATTTTTCTGTAGTGGCTGGTAGTATTCTATAGGGGTCTGTAGGGTTCCGTAGGCACCTGCAGTGTTCTGTAGGAGCCCATAGGGTTTTAGTGAGGTTCCGTTGTGTTGCTAAGGGTCTTGTAGAGTGCTGTCGGGTCCTGGAGTATTCTGTAGGGTTCCAGAGGGCCTTGTAGGGTTCCGTCGAAATCTGAAGGGTTCCCTAGGGGCCCGTAGAGTCCCGTAGATTTCCATAGGGACCTGTAGGGTTGTGTAAGTGCCCGCAGAAGTCTGTAGGAGTCTGTGGGGTTCTGTAAGGTTGCGGAGGGTTCTGCAGGGTTCCGTAGGGACCCGTAGAGTTCCGTAGTGGCTGGTAAAGTTCCGTAGGGCCCTGTGGGGTTCTGTATGGACCTGTAGGGTTCCGTAGGGGCCTGCAGGGTTCCGTAAGTGCCTGCAGGTGTCTGTAGAGTTCCGTAGGGGCCTGTAGGGTTCCGTAGGCACCTGCAGTGTTCTGTAGGAGCCCATAGGGTTTTAGTGAGGTTCCGTTGTGTTGCTAAGGGTCTTGTAGAGTGCTGTCGGGTCCTGGAGTATTCTGTAGGGTTCCAGAGGGGCTCGTAGGGTTCCATCGAAATCTGTAGGGTTCCCTAGGGGCCCATAGAGTCCCGTAGATTTCCGTAGGGACCTGTAGGGTTGTGTAAGTGCTCGCAGGGGTTGGTAGGAGCTTGTAGGGTTCCATAAGTTTCCAGAGGGTTGTGTAGGGTTCCGTAGGGGCCTGTGGTGTTCCCTAAGGGCCTGTAGAGTCTCGTACGGTTCCGTAGGGGCCTGTGGTGTTCCCTAGGGGCCTGTAGAGTCTCGTACAGTTCCGTAGGGTCCTGTAGGTTTCCATAAGCGCCCGCAGAGGTCTGAAGGGGCCCGTACTGTTCCGTAAGGATCCATAGGGCTCCGTAGAGCTTCGTAGGTTCCCTAGAGGCCTCTGGAGTACCGCAGGAGCCAGTAGTGTTCCGTAGGGTCCTCTAGGGTTGAGTAAGTGCCCGCAGGAGTCTGTAGGAATCCGTGGGATTCTGTAAGGTTCTGGAGGGTTCTGCAGGGTTCCGTAGGGGCCCGTAGAGTTCCGTAGTGGCTGGTAAAGTTCCCTAGGGCCCTGTACCATTCCGTAACTGCCTGCAAGGGTCTTTAGGCTTCCGTAGGGGCTGGTAGGGTTCCATAAAGTTCCGTGGGTTCCTGCAGAGTTCTGCAAGTGCCCGCAAGGGCCTGTAGGGGCCCACGGTGTTTCTGTCAGGTTCCGTAGAGTTCCGTAGGGGCCATATTTTTCTATAGTGGCTGGTAGAATTCTGTAGGTTTCCGTAGGCGCCTGCAGTGTTCTGTAGGAGCCCATAGGGTTTTAGTGAGGTTCCGTTGTGTTGCTAAGGGTCTTGTAGAGTGCTGTCGGGTCCTGGAGTATTCTGTAGGGTTCCAGAGGGGCTCGTAGGGTTCCATCGAAATCTGTAGGGTTCCCTAGGGGCCCATAGAGTCCCGTAGATTTCCGTAGGGACCTGTAGGGTTGTGTAAGTGCTCGCAGGGGTTGGTAGGAGCTTGTAGGGTTCCATAAGTTTCCAGAGGGTTGTGTAGGGTTCCGTAGGGGCCTGTGGTGTTCCCTAAGGGCCTGTAGAGTCTCGTACGGTTCCGTAGGGGCCTGTGGTGTTCCCTAGGGGCCTGTAGAGTCTCGTACAGTTCCGTAGGGTCCTGTAGGTTTCCATAAGCGCCCGCAGAGGTCTGAAGGGGCCCGTACTGTTCCGTAAGGATCCATAGGGCTCCGTAGAGCTTCGTAGGTTCCCTAGAGGCCTCTGGAGTACCGCAGGAGCCAGTAGTGTTCCGTAGGGTCCTCTAGGGTTGAGTAAGTGCCCGCAGGAGTCTGTAGGAATCCGTGGGATTCTGTAAGGTTCTGGAGGGTTCTGCAGGGTTCCCTAGGGGCCCGTAGAGTTCCGTAGTGGCTGGTAAAGTTCCGTAGGGCCCTGTACCGTTCCGTAACTGCCTGCAATGGTCTTTAGGCTTCCGTAGGGGCTGGTAGGGTTCCATAAAGTTCCGTGGGTTCCTGCAGAGTTCTGCAAGTGCCCGCAAGGGCCTGTAGGGGCCCACAGTGTTTCTGCCAGGTTCCGTAGAGTTCCGTAGGGGCCATATTTTTCTGTAGTGGCTGGTAGTATTCCGTAGGGGTCTGTAGGGTTCCGTAGGCACCTGCAGTGTTCTGTAGGAGCCCATAGGGTTTTAGTGAGGTTCCGTTGTGTTGCTAAGGGTCTTTTAGAGTGCTGTCGGGTCCTGGAGTATTCTGTAGGGTTCCAGAGGGCCTTGTAGGGTTCCGTCGAAATCTGAAGGGTTCCCTAGGGGCCCGTAGAGTCCCGTAGATTTCCATAGGGACCTGTAGGGTTGTGTAAGTGCCCGCAGAAGTCTGTAGGAGTCTGTGGGGTTCTGTAAGGTTGCGGAGGGTTCTGCAGGGTTCCGTAGGGACCCGTAGAGTTCCGTAGTGGCTGGTAAAGTTCCGTAGGGCCCTGTGGGGTTCTGTATGGACCTGTAGGGTTCCGTAGGGGCCTGCAGGGTTCCGTAAGTGCCTGCAGGTGTCTGTAGAGTTCCGTAGGGGCCTGTAGGGTTCCGTAGGCGCCTGCAGTGTTCTGTAGGAGCCCATAGGGTTTTAGTGAGGTTCCGTTGTGTTGCTAAGGGTCTTGTAGAGTGCTGTCGGGTCCTGGAGTATTCTGTAGGGTTCCAGAGGGCCTTGTAGGGTTCTGTCGAAATCTGAAGGGTTCCCTAGGGGCCCATAGAGTCCCGTAGATTTCCGTAGGGACCTGTAGGGTTGTGTAAGTGCCCGCAGGGGTTGGTAGGAGCTTGTAGGGTGCCATATGTTTCCGGAGGGTTGTGTAGGGTTCCGTAGGGGCCTGTGGTGTTCCCTAGGGGCCTGTAGAGTCTCGTACAGTTCCGTAGGGTCCTGTAGGTTTCCATAAGCGCCCGCAGAGGTCTGAAGGGGCCCGTACTGTTCCGTAAGGATCCATAGGGCTCCGTAGAGCTTCGTAGGTTCCCTAGAGGCCTCTGGAGTACCGCAGGAGCCAGTAGTGTTCCGTAGGGTCCTCTAGGGTTGAGTAAGTGCCCGCAGGAGCCTGTAGGAATCCGTGGGATTCTGTAAGGTTCTGGAGGGTTCTGCAGGGTTCCCTAGGGGCCCGTAGAGTTCCGTAGTGGCTGGTAAAGTTCCGTAGGGCCCTGTACCGTTCCGTAACTGCCTGCAATGGTCTTTAGGCTTCCGTAGGGGCTGGTAGGGTTCCATAAAGTTCCGTGGGTTCCTGCAGAGTTCTGCAAGTGCCAGCAAGGGCCTGTAGGGGCCCACAGTGTTTCTGCCAGGTTCCGTAGAGTTCCGTAGGGGCCATATTTTTCTGTAGTGGCTGGTAGTATTCCGTAGGAGTCTGTAGGGTTCCGTAGGCACCTGCAGTGTTCTGTAGGAGCCCATAGGGTTTTAGTGAGGTTCCGTTGTGTTGCTAAGGGTCTTGTAGAGTGCTGTCGGGTCCTGGAGTATTCTGTAGGGTTCCAGAGGGCCTTGTAGGGTTCCGTCGAAATCTGAAGGGTTCCCTAGGGGCCCGTAGAGTCCCGTAGATTTCCATAGGGACCTGTAGGGTTGTTTAAGTGCCCGCAGAAGTCTGTAGGAGTCTGTGGGGTTCTGTAAGGTTGCGGAGGGTTCTGCAGGGTTCCGTAGGGACCCGTAGAGTTCCGTAGTGGCTGGTAAAGTTCCGTAGGGCCCTGTGGGGTTCTGTATGGACCTGTAGGGTTCCGTAGGGGCCTGCAGGGTTCCGTAAGTGCCTGCAGGTGTCTGTAGAGTTCCGTAGGGGCCTGTAGGGTTCCGTAGGCGCCTGCAGTGTTCTGTAGGAGCCCATAGGGTTTTAGTGAGGTTCCGTTGTGTTGCTAAGGGTCTTGTAGAGTGCTGTCGGGTCCTGGAGTATTCTGTAGGGTTCCAGAGGGCCTTGTAGGGTTCTGTCGAAATCTGAAGGGTTCCCTAGGGGCCCATAGAGTCCCGTAGATTTCCGTAGGGACCTGTAGGGTTGTGTAAGTGCCCGCAGGGGTTGGTAGGAGCTTGTAGGGTGCCATATGTTTCCGGAGGGTTGTGTAGGGTTCCGTAGGGGCCTGTGGTGTTCCCTAGGGGCCTGTAGAGTCTCGTACAGTTCCGTAGGGTCCTGTAGGTTTCCATAAGCGCCCGCAGAGGTCTGAAGGGGCCCGTACTGTTCCGTAAGGATCCATAGGGCTCCGTAGAGCTTCGTAGGTTCCCTAGAGGCCTCTGGAGTACCGCAGGAGCCAGTAGTGTTCCGTAGGGTCCTCTAGGGTTGAGTAAGTGCCCGCAGGAGTCTGTAGGAATCCGTGGGATTCTGTAAGGTTCTGGAGGGTTCTGCAGGGTTCCGTAGGGGCCCGTAGAGTTCCGTAGTGGCTGGTAAAGTTCCCTAGGGCCCTGTACCATTCCGTAACTGCCTGCAAGGGTCTTTAGGCTTCCGTAGGGGCTGGTAGGGTTCCATAAAGTTCCGTGGGTTCCTGCAGAGTTCTGCAAGTGCCCGCAAGGGCCTGTAGGGGCCCACGGTGTTTCTGTCAGGTTCCGTAGAGTTCCGTAGGGGCCATATTTTTCTGTAGTGGCTGGTAGAATTCTGTAGGTTTCCGTAGGCGCCTGCAGTGTTCTGTAGGAGCCCATAGGGTTTTAGTGAGGTTCCGTTGTGTTGCTAAGGGTCTTGTAGAGTGCTGTCGGGTCCTGGAGTATTCTGTAGGGTTCCAGAGGGGCTCGTAGGGTTCCATCGAAATCTGTAGGGTTCCCTAGGGGCCCATAGAGTCCCGTAGATTTCCGTAGGGACCTGTAGGGTTGTGTAAGTGCTCGCAGGGGTTGGTAGGAGCTTGTAGGGTTCCATAAGTTTCCAGAGGGTTGTGTAGGGTTCCGTAGGGGCCTGTGGTGTTCCCTAAGGGCCTGTAGAGTCTCGTACGGTTCCGTAGGGGCCTGTGGTGTTCCCTAGGGGCCTGTAGAGTCTCGTACAGTTCCGTAGGGTCCTGTAGGTTTCCATAAGCGCCCGCAGAGGTCTGAAGGGGCCCGTCCTGTTCCGTAAGGATCCATAGGGCTCCGTAGAGCTTCGTAGGTTCCCTAGAGGCCTCTGGAGTACCGCAGGAGCCAGTAGTGTTCCGTAGGGTCCTCTAGGGTTGAGTAAGTGCCCGCAGGAGTCTGTAGGAATCCGTGGGATTCTGTAAGGTTCTGGAGGGTTCTGCAGGGTTCCCTAGGGGCCCGTAGAGTTCCGTAGTGGCTGGTAAAGTTCCGTAGGGCCCTGTACCGTTCCGTAACTGCCTGCAATGGTCTTTAGGCTTCCGTAGGGGCTGGTAGGGTTCCATAAAGTTCCGTGGGTTCCTGCAGAGTTCTGCAAGTGCCCGCAAGGGCCTGTAGGGGCCCACAGTGTTTCTGCCAGGTTCCGTAGAGTTCCGTAGGGGCCATATTTTTCTGTAGTGGCTGGTAGTATTCCGTAGGGGTCTGTAGGGTTCCGTAGGCACCTGCAGTGTTCTGTAGGAGCCCATAGGGTTTTAGTGAGGTTCCGTTGTGTTGCTAAGGGTCTTTTAGAGTGCTGTCGGGTCCTGGAGTATTCTGTAGGGTTCCAGAGGGGCTTGTAGGGTTCCGTCGAAATCTGAAGGGTTCCCTAGGGGCCCGTAGAGTCCCGTAGATTTCCATAGGGACCTGTAGGGTTGTGTAAGTGCCCGCAGAAGTCTGTAGGAGTCTGTGGGGTTCTGTAAGGTTGCGGAGGGTTCTGCAGGGTTCCGTAGGGACCCGTAGAGTTCCGTAGTGGCTGGTAAAGTTCCGTAGGGCCCTGTGGGGTTCTGTATGGACCTGTAGGGTTCCGTAGGGGCCTGCAGGGTTCCGTAAGTGCCTGCAGGTGTCTGTAGAGTTCCGTAGGGGCCTGTAGGGTTCCGTAGGCGCCTGCAGTGTTCTGTAGGAGCCCATAGGGTTTTAGTGAGGTTCCGTTGTGTTGCTAAGGGTCTTGTAGAGTGCTGTCGGGTCCTGGAGTATTCTGTAGGGTTCCAGAGGGCCTTGTAGGGTTCTGTCGAAATCTGAAGGGTTCCCTAGGGGCCCATAGAGTCCCGTAGATTTCCGTAGGGACCTGTAGGGTTGTGTAAGTGCCCGCAGGGGTTGGTAGGAGCTTGTAGGGTGCCATATGTTTCCGGAGGGTTGTGTAGGGTTCCGTAGGGGCCTGTGGTGTTCCCTAGGGGCCTGTAGAGTCTCGTACAGTTCCGTAGGGTCCTGTAGGTTTCCATAAGCGCCCGCAGAGGTCTGAAGGGGCCCGTACTGTTCCGTAAGGATCCATAGGGCTCCGTAGAGCTTCGTAGGTTCCCTAGAGGCCTCTGGAGTACCGCAGGAGCCAGTAGTGTTCCGTAGGGTCCTCTAGGGTTGAGTAAGTGCCCGCAGGAGCCTGTAGGAATCCGTGGGATTCTGTAAGGTTCTGGAGGGTTCTGCAGGGTTCCCTAGGGGCCCGTAGAGTTCCGTAGTGGCTGGTAAAGTTCCGTAGGGCCCTGTACCGTTCCGTAACTGCCTGCAATGGTCTTTAGGCTTCCGTAGGGGCTGGTAGGGTTCCATAAAGTTCCGTGGGTTCCTGCAGAGTTCTGCAAGTGCCAGCAAGGGCCTGTAGGGGCCCACAGTGTTTCTGCCAGGTTCCGTAGAGTTCCGTAGGGGCCATATTTTTCTGTAGTGGCTGGTAGTATTCCGTAGGAGTCTGTAGGGTTCCGTAGGCACCTGCAGTGTTCTGTAGGAGCCCATAGGGTTTTAGTGAGGTTCCGTTGTGTTGCTAAGGGTCTTTTAGAGTGCTGTCGGGTCCTGGAGTATTCTGTAGGGTTCCAGAGGGCCTTGTAGGGTTCCGTCGAAATCTGAAGGGTTCCCTAGGGGCCCGTAGAGTCCCGTAGATTTCCATAGGGACCTGTAGGGTTGTTTAAGTGCCCGCAGAAGTCTGTAGGAGTCTGTGGGGTTCTGTAAGGTTGCGGAGGGTTCTGCAGGGTTCCGTAGGGACCCGTAGAGTTCCGTAGTGGCTGGTAAAGTTCCGTAGGGCCCTGTGGGGTTCTGTATGGACCTGTAGGGTTCCGTAGGGGCCTGCAGGGTTCCGTAAGTGCCTGCAGGTGTCTGTAGAGTTCCGTAGGGGCCTGTAGGGTTCCGTAGGCGCCTGCAGTGTTCTGTAGGAGCCCATAGGGTTTTAGTGAGGTTCCGTTGTGTTGCTAAGGGTCTTGTAGAGTGCTGTCGGGTCCTGGAGTATTCTGTAGGGTTCCAGAGGGCCTTGTAGGGTTCTGTCGAAATCTGAAGGGTTCCCTAGGGGCCCATAGAGTCCCGTAGATTTCCGTAGGGACCTGTAGGGTTGTGTAAGTGCCCGCAGGGGTTGGTAGGAGCTTGTAGGGTGCCATATGTTTCCGGAGGGTTGTGTAGGGTTCCGTAGGGGCCTGTGGTGTTCCCTAGGGGCCTGTAGAGTCTCGTACAGTTCCGTAGGGTCCTGTAGGTTTCCATAAGCGCCCGCAGAGGTCTGAAGGGGCCCGTACTGTTCCGTAAGGATCCATAGGGCTCCGTAGAGCTTCGTAGGTTCCCTAGAGGCCTCTGGAGTACCGCAGGAGCCAGTAGTGTTCCGTAGGGTCCTCTAGGGTTGAGTAAGTGCCCGCAGGAGTCTGTAGGAATCCGTGGGATTCTGTAAGGTTCTGGAGGGTTCTGCAGGGTTCCGTAGGGGCCCGTAGAGTTCCGTAGTGGCTGGTAAAGTTCCCTAGGGCCCTGTACCATTCCGTAACTGCCTGCAAGGGTCTTTAGGCTTCCGTAGGGGCTGGTAGGGTTCCATAAAGTTCCGTGGGTTCCTGCAGAGTTCTGCAAGTGCCCGCAAGGGCCTGTAGGGGCCCACGGTGTTTCTGTCAGGTTCCGTAGAGTTCCGTAGGGGCCATATTTTTCTGTAGTGGCTGGTAGAATTCTGTAGGTTTCCGTAGGCGCCTGCAGTGTTCTGTAGGAGCCCATAGGGTTTTAGTGAGGTTCCGTTGTGTTGCTAAGGGTCTTGTAGAGTGCTGTCGGGTCCTGGAGTATTCTGTAGGGTTCCAGAGGGGCTCGTAGGGTTCCATCGAAATCTGTAGGGTTCCCTAGGGGCCCATAGAGTCCCGTAGATTTCCGTAGGGACCTGTAGGGTTGTGTAAGTGCTCGCAGGGGTTGGTAGGAGCTTGTAGGGTTCCATAAGTTTCCAGAGGGTTGTGTAGGGTTCCGTAGGGGCCTGTGGTGTTCCCTAAGGGCCTGTAGAGTCTCGTACGGTTCCGTAGGGGCCTGTGGTGTTCCCTAGGGGCCTGTAGAGTCTCGTACAGTTCCGTAGGGTCCTGTAGGTTTCCATAAGCGCCCGCA
The DNA here is from genome assembly GCF_964106895.1 of Numenius arquata. Classification (NCBI taxonomy): domain Eukaryota; kingdom Metazoa; phylum Chordata; class Aves; order Charadriiformes; family Scolopacidae; genus Numenius; species Numenius arquata. The sequence goes on from NW_027414809.1 coordinate 150,644, forward strand.
GAGGTCTGAAGGGGCCCGTACTGTTCCGTAAGGATCCATAGGGCTCCGTAGAGCTTCGTAGGTTCCCTAGAGGCCTCTGGAGTACCGCAGGAGCCAGTAGTGTTCCGTAGGGTCCTCTAGGGTTGAGTAAGTGCCCGCAGGAGCCTGTAGGAATCCGTGGGATTCTGTAAGGTTCTGGAGGGTTCTGCAGGGTTCCCTAGGGGCCCGTAGAGTTCCGTAGTGGCTGGTAAAGTTCCGTAGGGCCCTGTACCGTTCCGTAACTGCCTGCAATGGTCTTTAGGCTTCCGTAGGGGCTGGTAGGGTTCCATAAAGTTCCGTGGGTTCCTGCAGAGTTCTGCAAGTGCCAGCAAGGGCCTGTAGGGGCCCACAGTGTTTCTGCCAGGTTCCGTAGAGTTCCGTAGGGGCCATATTTTTCTGTAGTGGCTGGTAGTATTCCGTAGGAGTCTGTAGGGTTCCGTAGGCACCTGCAGTGTTCTGTAGGAGCCCATAGGGTTTTAGTGAGGTTCCGTTGTGTTGCTAAGGGTCTTTTAGAGTGCTGTCGGGTCCTGGAGTATTCTGTAGGGTTCCAGAGGGCCTTGTAGGGTTCCGTCGAAATCTGAAGGGTTCCCTAGGGGCCCGTAGAGTCCCGTAGATTTCCATAGGGACCTGTAGGGTTGTGTAAGTGCCCGCAGAAGTCTGTAGGAGTCTGTGGGGTTCTGTAAGGTTGCGGAGGGTTCTGCAGGGTTCCGTAGGGACCCGTAGAGTTCCGTAGTGGCTGGTAAAGTTCCGTAGGGCCCTGTGGGGTTCTGTATGGACCTGTAGGGTTCCGTAGGGGCCTGCAGGGTTCCGTAAGTGCCTGCAGGTGTCTGTAGAGTTCCGTAGGGGCCTGTAGGGTTCCGTAGGCGCCTGCAGTGTTCTGTAGGAGCCCATAGGGTTTTAGTGAGGTTCCGTTGTGTTGCTAAGGGTCTTGTAGAGTGCTGTCGGGTCCTGGAGTATTCTGTAGGGTTCCAGAGGGCCTTGTAGGGTTCTGTCGAAATCTGAAGGGTTCCCTAGGGGCCCATAGAGTCCCGTAGATTTCCGTAGGGACCTGTAGGGTTGTGTAAGTGCCCGCAGGGGTTGGTAGGAGCTTGTAGGGTGCCATATGTTTCCGGAGGGTTGTGTAGGGTTCCGTAGGGGCCTGTGGTGTTCCCTAGGGGCCTGTAGAGTCTCGTACAGTTCCGTAGGGTCCTGTAGGTTTCCATAAGCGCCCGCAGAGGTCTGAAGGGGCCCGTACTGTTCCGTAAGGATCCATAGGGCTCCGTAGAGCTTCGTAGGTTCCCTAGAGGCCTCTGGAGTACCGCAGGAGCCAGTAGTGTTCCGTAGGGTCCTCTAGGGTTGAGTAAGTGCCCGCAGGAGTCTGTAGGAATCCGTGGGATTCTGTAAGGTTCTGGAGGGTTCTGCAGGGTTCCGTAGGGGCCCGTAGAGTTCCGTAGTGGCTGGTAAAGTTCCCTAGGGCCCTGTACCATTCCGTAACTGCCTGCAAGGGTCTTTAGGCTTCCGTAGGGGCTGGTAGGGTTCCATAAAGTTCCGTGGGTTCCTGCAGAGTTCTGCAAGTGCCCGCAAGGGCCTGTAGGGGCCCACGGTGTTTCTGTCAGGTTCCGTAGAGTTCCGTAGGGGCCATATTTTTCTGTAGTGGCTGGTAGAATTCTGTAGGTTTCCGTAGGCGCCTGCAGTGTTCTGTAGGAGCCCATAGGGTTTTAGTGAGGTTCCGTTGTGTTGCTAAGGGTCTTGTAGAGTGCTGTCGGGTCCTGGAGTATTCTGTAGGGTTCCAGAGGGGCTCGTAGGGTTCCATCGAAATCTGTAGGGTTCCCTAGGGGCCCATAGAGTCCCGTAGATTTCCGTAGGGACCTGTAGGGTTGTGTAAGTGCTCGCAGGGGTTGGTAGGAGCTTGTAGGGTTCCATAAGTTTCCAGAGGGTTGTGTAGGGTTCCGTAGGGGCCTGTGGTGTTCCCTAAGGGCCTGTAGAGTCTCGTACGGTTCCGTAGGGGCCTGTGGTGTTCCCTAGGGGCCTGTAGAGTCTCGTACAGTTCCGTAGGGTCCTGTAGGTTTCCATAAGCGCCCGCAGAGGTCTGAAGGGGCCCGTACTGTTCCGTAAGGATCCATAGGGCTCCGTAGAGCTTCGTAGGTTCCCTAGAGGCCTCTGGAGTACCGCAGGAGCCAGTAGTGTTCCGTAGGGTCCTCTAGGGTTGAGTAAGTGCCCGCAGGAGTCTGTAGGAATCCGTGGGATTCTGTAAGGTTCTGGAGGGTTCTGCAGGGTTCCCTAGGGGCCCGTAGAGTTCCGTAGTGGCTGGTAAAGTTCCGTAGGGCCCTGTACCATTCCGTAACTGCCTGCAATGGTCTTTAGGCTTCCGTAGGGGCTGGTAGGGTTCCATAAAGTTCCGTGGGTTCCTGCAGAGTTCTGCAAGTGCCCGCAAGGGCCTGTAGGGGCCCACGGTGTTTCTGTCAGGTTCCGTAGAGTTCCGTAGGGGCCATATTTTTCTATAGTGGCTGGTAGAATTCTGTAGGTTTCCGTAGGCGCCTGCAGTGTTCTGTAGGAGCCCATAGGGTTTTAGTGAGGTTCCGTTGTGTTGCTAAGGGTCTTGTAGAGTGCTGTCGGGTCCTGGAGTATTCTGTAGGGTTCCAGAGGGGCTCGTAGGGTTCCATCGAAATCTGTAGGGTTCCCTAGGGGCCCATAGAGTCCCGTAGATTTCCGTAGGGACCTGTAGGGTTGTGTAAGTGCTCGCAGGGGTTGGTAGGAGCTTGTAGGGTTCCATAAGTTTCCAGAGGGTTGTGTAGGGTTCCGTAGGGGCCTGTGGTGTTCCCTAAGGGCCTGTAGAGTCTCGTACGGTTCCGTAGGGGCCTGTGGTGTTCCCTAGGGGCCTGTAGAGTCTCGTACAGTTCCGTAGGGTCCTGTAGGTTTCCATAAGCGCCCGCAGAGGTCTGAAGGGGCCCGTACTGTTCCGTAAGGATCCATAGGGCTCCGTAGAGCTTCGTAGGTTCCCTAGAGGCCTCTGGAGTACCGCAGGAGCCAGTAGTGTTCCGTAGGGTCCTCTAGGGTTGAGTAAGTGCCCGCAGGAGTCTGTAGGAATCCGTGGGATTCTGTAAGGTTCTGGAGGGTTCTGCAGGGTTCCCTAGGGGCCCGTAGAGTTCCGTAGTGGCTGGTAAAGTTCCGTAGGGCCCTGTACCGTTCCGTAACTGCCTGCAATGGTCTTTAGGCTTCCGTAGGGGCTGGTAGGGTTCCATAAAGTTCCGTGGGTTCCTGCAGAGTTCTGCAAGTGCCAGCAAGGGCCTGTAGGGGCCCAACGTGTTTCTGCCAGGTTCCGTAGAGTTCCGTAGGGGCCATATTTTTCTGTAGTGG